>NC_056729.1:559573212-559595533 GCF_019279795.1 Protopterus annectens | reverse complement strand
AAAAGCAAGTGCAGAAAGGGTTTATTAAGTAGAATGCGGTAAAGAGATGGGACTGGGGGAGTGTCCTAGATCAAATCTACAGTGGGGCGGGCACTGCAAAAGCCACCAAATTTAAACTACAACCAAGAACAGGGGGTGGGGGGGGGGAGTAACAGAGATGTGAGGAATAAGAGTGCAAATTATAAAACCAAAAAAATATTTACTGATCTCTGTATATTTGCAGAGCAGTAAGACAATAGATATCTAAGCAACAATTTAGCTCTATAATACAGAATAATACAGAAAAATATACTCAGCTCTATATATTTGCAGATAGTCTTGTAAGGCTGTCTCTCAACACACAGGTTCCACTTTAAATGTTTATATATATATATATATATATATATATATATATATATATATATATATATATATATATATACATATATATATATATATATATGTATATATATATATATATATATATATATATATATATATATATACATGTTTATATATATATCTAGACACCCTCTCACACACACACACACACACACACACACACACACACACACACACAAAAAGATGCACAGACACACACACACGCACATATAGGTTCATAGGTAATTACTAGGCTATCTGCCCAAGGGCATTTATAAGCCTAGCCAGAGTGTGTTGGCTTTCACCACCTCATTTGATTAGTTTCTTCTGCCTCTGACCAGCAGAGCCATTAGTTACCTGGGCCTCTGTCCAGTAGAGCCACTGTAGTTTCCCATCCACCCGTCAAGGTTTCTCTTGAAGAGTGCTAGTGATGGGCTTAGCCTGATGTATATTGGAATCTTGTTCCAAACATGGGGAGTCTCTGGGTCAGGAATCTATCCCTCCAGCATGCCCTATTTATCATTGTGGTAAGGTTTATATCCCTAGAGAGTGTGGCTCTCAGGGATTTTTTAGGGGGAGCATATCCATCAATTCTGGGTTGGACATGGCCTTGTATGTCAAGCAAAGATCACCTGAGTAAGCGGTATGCAACCGAGTACAGCTGGAGTTATTTTAGTTGGGCTGCATAGGTCATTTGTTTGAGGCTAGTAATCCTCTTAGTGAGGTACTTTTGTGGTCCTTCCAGCTGTTGCAGGTGTCTTGTAAGGTACATCCCAAATGGGGCGTTGTGTTCTATAATGGATCTAATAAGTGCTGAGTAGAGAGGCACAATAACCTCCGTTTTTCTGGATGCGAACCCTTTTGAGATTAGGTGGGCCATGTAGAAGGATTTTCTAACCACCTTGGCAATATGATTATCAAAGGAGAGATTGCTATCTACTTGGGTCCCCAGATCCCTTATTACTCTTTCTGTATTTTGGGTACTACCACCTATGTAGTAGTTCGCGGGTACTTTGTTTTTCCAAAGGGAATGACTCTGTACTTTTTGACATTCAGCTTGAGCTCATGATTTTGACACCAGGTAGTCGTCTCAGTGAGACCCTTCTGGAGGGTGTCTGTATCAGCCGGAGAATCAGTTATGGCCCCTAGTTTGCAGTTGTTTGCGAACTTGGTCGGCCAAAGTCCTCCTGTGCTTGCCTGTACCTCTGAGAAGTATATACCGAACAGGAGCAGTCCTAGGTCTGAGCCTTGGGGGACACCACTTGTAACCAGTTTAGAGTCGGACCTAGAGTCTACAACTCTCACCGTGTGGATTCTGTCCTTTAACCAGTTTGCAACCCATCTCGTGACGTAAGGGTTAATGTTCAGGTTCGTGATTTTGTCTATAATACCAGAATGGGGAATGGAGTCGAAAGCCTTTGCGAGGTCTTAGGTTGTGTGGACCTCCATACGCTCATCTAATGCCTTGGTAACTGTCTCAAAGAAGTCCACCTGGTTTAGGAGGCATGATCTGCCCTTTACAAAGCCAAACTGGGTGGGGTCCAAAAGTTTGTAGGTTCCCAATGTCTCTCTTAATGAGTTCCAAGATGATGCGCTCTATAGCCTTGCAGACCAGTCTAGTCAGGCTTATAGGACGATAGTTCCCAGGGTCCGTTGTGGTGCCACCTTTGTGGAGTGGGATAACTGTTGCTGTGCACCACTCTGTGGGTATGTAGCGTGTAGAGAGGCTGAGTTTGAACAGTGTGTTTAGGTGAGGGGTTAGTTCATTTTGGAGCTCTTGTAAGACACAGCCTGGGACACTGTCTGGTCCCATTGAGGCTGTGTTTTTGGCTTTGGATTGGGCTGTTTTAACCTGTGTGTCAGTGATTGCCAGGGACTTACATTCTTCTGGTATGGTTATGGGCCCTTTAGGGGGTGATTGGGATGTGATGTTTGCACTGACCCTGTCTGCCAAAATGTTGGCAATATCAGTCGGTTCCGCGCAATTTGTGCCATTTTGCACCAACTCAGAGCAGATCTGAGAGTTTCCACTTAGGTTCTTGACATATTTAAAGAACGCTTTGTGGTTATCTTTGGAGTCCTTGACAATTTTTCTTTCGAAGCTAGCCTTGGATGATTTAATGAAGGATCATAGTTTCTTGCTGATACTAATCAGGGATGTCTTTCCTTTTAGCGATTTTGCTCTTAGCAGTACTAGTTTCCTCTTCTTATTGTAGAGCCTGTTTATGGCAGGGGTCCACCAGACTGGTTTCCTTTTCTTGGAGGAGTTAGTTTTGATTTTACTTGGGATAGCATGATCCATGCATTCCTGCATATGATCATAGAGTGCCTTTGTATAGGTTTCAGCAGCTTGGACAGCATTGTCCATTGGCGTGGGGGCTGTGAATCTTTCCACCTCCGTCTTAAGAAATGTGAAGTTTGCTTTTGAAAAGTTTTTCATGGTGGTTTCCTTGATTGGGGTTGGGGGCGGAATGTGAATTTCCAGAGTGATTAGTCTATGGTCTGATCTAACCGGCAATGAGTTGACGTCAGGTGTGGAACTGGTCGCCCATGTTGGCGATGACTAGGTCCAATATTTTGTTCCCTCTGGTGGGCTGTTGACCAGTTGATCCAGGGCATTCGAGTTTATAAATTCTAGGAAGCGTTGGGCAAGGGAGTTAGTACTTGAATAGTTCTCCCAGTTAATGTTTGGATAATTGAAATCACCCAGTATTAGGGTGTTTGGTAGGACCTTCATATTTCCCAGTGTCTCCAGAAATGCGGAATGGGGGTCCTGGGTCATGGTGGGTGATCTGTAGCAAGTTACAATTTGGATTGCAGTTTTGCCCGTTGTTAGTTGCACTTGGATGATCTCTGATGCATCGTGCTGCGCCACTAACCTGGAGGTGTGGGTATCCTTTAATGAATATGGGTAAACCCCCACCTTGCGTTTTGGTCCGGGTTCTGTGGCCGAAAGGTATGGTATGAGCTATAGCGTGGTAGTGCTAGGGTGCTCTCTGGAGCCTTAAACCAGGTTTCTGTTACTGCACAGATATCGATGTTCTGCATATTGAGGAGTGCCTCGAGTGCATGCATTTTGAGGTTTAGACGTCTGGAGTAGCATTACCCTCAGTTTGTGGTTGCTTGTGCTGTTTACGGTGGTGGGTTTGTCTTTTGAGCCTTGCTTAAAAAAGGCACTATGGGGGTGGCAAGAGCCGAACATATATATATATATATATATATATATATATATATATATATATATATATATATATAAAACACACACACACATTTATATATATATATATATATATATATATATATATATATGTGTGTGTGTGTGTGTGTGTGTGTGTGTGTGTGTGTGTGTGTGTGTATATATATATATATATATATATATATACACACAAACACATTTATTTATATATATATATATATATATATATATATATATACATACATGCATACATACACATATATATATATATATATATACACATACACATTTATATATATATATATATATAGATATATATATATATATACACACCGCGGTGGTGGTGCTACGATAGCGTTGTCGCCTCACAGTTAGACGTTGCCCATTCGATTCTCAGCGCGTCTTCTGTGTGGCGACATGCGTGAATGGGCGTTCCTTCATTGAAGATTGTGCGTTAGGCCCAGCAAGCCAGTACGTAAAAATCTACTGCCAATCATTAGTGGACCGGAGTTCTGCTGTGGCGACCCCTAACCGGGAAAAAGCCGAAAGAGACAAAATATATATATATATATATATATATATATATATATATATATATACATACACACATATCTTTAAATTTCAAACCCCACCAGGACACAAGTGCTCTTCAGCAATTGCATTCTGCTTGCTGAGCACACTCAAGCAAATCTACAGTCTGCTGCTTCCACTCCACCCATACAGTATAAGAAGGAATCAGTACTGCAAGACTAAACAAGGATATACATTTTGAGCCTCAAGAGCAGGAGCACACTCAAGCAAATCTGCAGTCTGCGGCTTCCACTCCATCCATACAGTATAAGAAGGAATGAGTACTGCAAAACTAAACAAGGATATACATTTTGAGCCTGGAGCAGAGTTAGTCCACCCAGGCATTCTGCTTGTATGTTTTGTGAGAGTGAAGCAATTACATTAGCAGTATTTCTTAGTAATTCTCAGCGTGCTAATAAAACTGACTGTTGTATCCTTGTGTCCCCCCCCCCCCCAGCTAGTGCAGTAATCCTAATTGTCCGATAGACAGTATACATTTAATTCAGATCCCTGTGACTAAATTAAACATCAAGCAGACCTCTCAGTGCTTTCTGCCTTAGTTTGTATCACTTGGAGGCCCACCTGTTTATTTGCATCTCTATACATTCCCCTTCATTGCTAATGTATCACCCTACTCTAATCTGCACAAACTGGTTACTAATCAGCAAGTCAATGTGAAGACACACTCCCAGCCTTAATAAACTTTGCTCTCTCTTCTCTCCTTCACTTTACAGTTAGTTTGAATTATTACTTACCCCCTCTGAGGCCTTCACTTATAGATTTCCACTGATTGCATCTTTGGTGTCTTTGCATTCCACATGGTTTACACCCCTTGTGCTATCTCTCCCTCCCCAGTACTAAGTCTATATTAGAATCCTGCTGAGCATGGAGCCATCTTTAAATTTCTAGTCTACCAGCAGGACACAATTGCTCTTCAGCAATTGCATTTGCTTGCTGGTGAGCCATTAGACCTCAGGAATTTGTTTAAAGTGTTCAGATTTGTAAAGTAATACTTAATTTTACTCTTGTCTAGGTGAGCTGTGCCCTGCTCTGTTCGCCCTTGCTAACGCTCAGGCTCTCTCCTCTGCCCTGCCCCCTATTCCCTCCCACCCCCACTACCTCTACATTTATAGTAATCACAGCCACTCCCACAGCTCACCCTCACATCATCTCCACCAATCACAGCTCCTGAAGTCAGATCACATTATACCACACCAACTTGCTCCACACAAAATACTCCCAGTCACTCGCATTCCCACTAGGCATTTTTTACATCACCCACACTATACATACACACATATCTTTAATCAGTGCAGCCCTGTAATTCCTATTCAGACCCCTACCTAGAACCAACTTAAACTTCATAACCATGACTATCACACAACTAAGTCTAGTTTGTCTTCTGATAATTCTTTATAACACCACAAGTTATCACTCTAGCAATATCCCTAAACTTAGTAGCACAACACTACATTATGCACTCTTATTTACAGACACCGCACATTATAATATCTGCCCACAATTGTTGAAGAACTACATAACGGACCAATTCAGAACTAAACACATATGCTCTAGTTTCTACTCCAAAAACATGTAATACTTTCTCACACTCCTCACCAAACTCCAACATCTGTATCACCATTTTAACACCAGGCTCACCATAAGTGGGGATATCCACCCCAACCCAGGCCCAAATCCATCCATTCTGATAGCTCCGGACTGGCCCAGACAGCACTGGTATCCGCTGCTTCGCAGTCTGTTCCAATTCCCTCCTTGGCATCTTCCTCTGAAGCCAGATCATTTGGTTCAGAAAGGGGGAATTATTCTGCACCCTCATCTTCAATCCCTTCACTTAGCAGCATGGCTCATAGTTTGACTCCTTTCTTATCTTCTTCCCTTTCCCAGCAGGTAGTTGATGTGCTGAGGGAGGCCAGGAGGCCTAGCACTAAGAAGTCCTATGCTGGCAAATGGGAAAGGTTTTCTCATTGGATGCAGGCTAGAGGGGATTCTTCTTCTCAGCCTACTCTTCCTTTGATCTTGGAATACCTGGCTGAATTGCTTCAGGGTGGCCTTTCCTTTTCTTCTGTCAAGCTCCATGCTTCAGCCATTTCTGCGCTTTGTTCTCTTGAACAACCCATTTTCTCTCATCCCTTGATGAAAATGTTTCTCAGAGGTGCTTGTAACTTAAAACCTCCCAGAAGGGCACCTACTCCAGCATGGGATCTTAGTTTTGTTCAAGAGAAACTCGCTCTTCCTCCTTTTGAGCCAGCTGTCTCTGCAGAATTAAAGTTTCTCTCTTGGAAGACTGCTTTCCTCTTGGCTATAACTTCTGCAATGAGGGTTTCAGAGCTGCAGGCTTTGGCTGTGGAGCCTTTTATTATTTTCCATCCAGACAGGGTTTCTTTGAGAACCAACCCCTCCTTTATGTCTAAGGTGGTTTCTAGCTTGACTCTTAATCAGTCCATACACCTTCCTACCTTCTTTCCTAATCCTCGAAATAAAGGTGAAAGGATCCTGCATTCTCTCGATGTGCACAGACAGCTCAGGTTTTACATGGACAGGACTAAAGACCTTCAGAAATCAGCTCAGTTATTGGTCAGTTTTGCCCCTGGAGCGCAGGGCAAGTCTATTTCCAAGCAAACCATTTCCAAGTGGATTGCACATTGCATCAACGTTTGTTATTCTTTTCATGGCAAGGTTCCTCCTCAAGGGGTTAGGACCCACACAACTAGAGCAGCTTCCACTTCTGCAGCCTTTTTAAGGGGTTTCCCTACTAAAGATATTTTGGAAGCTGCCACTTGGTCTTCTGTTCACACTTTCACAAAACATTATAATTTGCCTCTGTTTTCCAGAGCCAGGGCAGGGTTTGCCACTGCTGTGTTGCAAGGCATTATCTCCAACCCTTGATTCTGTTAGTTCCTCCTCCCTTCTCCCTGGGCTTTGGTAATCAACCCATTTGTTAGGACTGCAACAGTGAAACACGATGAACATAGTACAGTTGTGTACACTTACCATAAATGTAGATGTTCGAGTGTATTCACTGTTGCAGTCCTGGTTTCCCTCCCTCCTTCCCCCTTTTGGTCCTCTCCTATTCTTTTTTCTTGAGGTACAGGCTGAATTGGATATTATTTGCCAAATTGGCATTTGGCTTAGCCTTTTTTCTGGGAGCTTCTGACTGTTATGGCAAGAAAGACTGAGGAAGTGACGTCAGCTCCTTTTGTATCGGGCGCCCTAATGTGCTTTAAATCCGATGGCAACCAGCGTCATTTTTACTTACCTTTGGTATTCTGGCCGACTGAGTGCTACCGGGAGCCGGATAACCCATTTGTTAGGACTGCAACATTGAATACAGTCGAACATCTACATTTATGTTAAGTGAACACAACTGTACTTTATACTGCACTCATTAGTGATGCTGAGTAAATGTGTTCCATGTTAAATATGGCACTTACTACATTATAATATAATCTTAAATATTTTTCCTTATTTTTTTCTGTATTATTGCCTCTGTACCTGTGAACCATCAGGCTTCCTCACATTGGTCTTGAGCCCCTGATCGCAGTGTGGGGGGGGACTTTTCCAGAATAGTAGCTTTCAGGAGGGCCTGTTTTCCAGGAAACCAGTGAGGAGCTTTTGGCACTGACTGCACCCCATGTTCTGCTTTCATGCCACAGAGAGGGAGTACTGTTGTCCCCATGACCTTGGTGGTCTGGTACCCTGCATACCAGGGCCATATGGTGACTGTTCTTAATTTCTCATTGAGCAGGATTATACTACATTGTCTCTCACTATTCATAGCCAGTGTCACGAGCACAGGCAGTAGGAGCTTTTCTAGTAAGCCCCAAACCTGATCCTTGGATGACTGATGGGAGCACCACATTACCATGAGAACATCCTGCACCTTCACCTATTATGTGCATGCTCCCATATATATGCTGATGAGGACTACTCTCACCAGCTCGAGACCACTGTGCCCATGTTCCTCCAGTCTACAGCTACTGGTAATGGGAACAATGAGCCATTAGGAAGCCAACTCATCCTTTCCCTAGCTCACTCCCTCCCCTGTCCTGGCCTTCAGCACCGGTGACAATATTCAGATTCTAGGTGTCTGGATAATAGTCAGGGCTTTCTCTCTAGTTGCCACATTGTTGGAACAAGATATTTTCCTTTGTTAATTATTATCACTAGGGCTGTTTGCTGGAGTATCTTGCATTATTTAGTACTGTGTGAGATTTCATTTACATGAAGAGTCTACTAATGGTAGACATAACCTTTTATGTGACTGCAGTAGTCAGAAGGCGTTGAGGGAAAGGCACCATCCTGTTTATCCAATCTTGGGGGGATCTCCCATCAAGGTAAATGGAGTGCCATAATAGCAAATAGTCTCCACTTTGTCTTACATAGGTTCCTTGCTGGACTGCAGAATCCATGTTCAGAGATTTTCTGTGTAGGAGTGAACTAAGAAAAGGGCTAGCAGGTTTATTTTATGGTGTGGGTGGAATTAGTGTATGACTAGAAGAGTCTTCAGGGCTAAATCGTTTATCTTTTATGGTGTGCTGCTGACTGTTTAAACTTTGTGTACCTGTTGACTGTCATGACCTAAAATATTCTCTCTCACTCTCTTTGCAGTGCATTTTTCATAGCTTTTACTTTTGCTTATTTGTACCAGATTTCTTGGTACTATTTACTGTAAAGTACTAGATGTTTTTCATTTCCTCCAGTATTTTACTCTACCCCTCCATTGCTGCTGAGACCAGCAGTGTTACTTAAGCAGCCTCACTTAACCAAGACATCTTTATCCCCTTTAAAGGTCAAGCTTAACTACAGCCCCCCTCTCCCCTGGGTGTTGTTTTGTCTCCCAGGTTAGGAGAGCTACATGTCTTCTCTGTTGTAGTGTCATACTTGGTGCTTTCATATGTGGCTTTTTTATTATGCCTTATGTCCCCCACTTAAAATTGACATATGTGCCATCAATGCATGTTTCTGAAGGCACAGGTTTTCATCCATGTGTATGTTCCTTTTCTTGGCTACGGTGCCTTGTGCTGCTTACAAGCCAAACACTGGCCCTGTTCTCTGCTGACATTTATGTTTAGCTTTTTCCAGTTGCGGCATATCTTGTTATTCCCTCAAGGTAAGTGAGGCATCGTCAGCCACTTCAGTCCTACCTACCTGACTCCTGCATATCTAATGCTCATCAAGCATTGGTATGCTGGGTCACTCTAGGCTTTAGCTCTTTATATGTGAAAACTGGCTGTCTGTGATGCTAGAATTTTCTTTCATGTTCCCAATATTATTTTCCCGAATAATATAATAGTTTGTGTATTCTGTAAGAGTTGTAAACAGGATATCGGGTTAATTACAAAAATAAGAAGTAAGAATTAAATATTAATAAAGACGGTTATATTTTATTTTTCCCACCAGTCAGTTTTAATATTTAACAATTTTTGAGTCTATTATTGGTAGGTAGCACTATTCAACTCATTATCCTTTTTTCTTTTTTTCTTTTTTTTTAAGATTCTGGAGAAAAAAGAAGGTTTGTTTCGCAAGCACATGATGGGAAAACGAGTAGATTATGCAGCTCGTTCAGTTATATGCCCTGATATGTACATTGGTACGAATGAGATTGGAATTCCAATGGTAAGATTAACTGAAGTGCAAAAGCTGGCATCATCTACATGTTGTTTATTTAAAAAAATGACTAGAATGTAAGTAGATGAGATGCAATCATTTATGGGGTGCAACCTCGCTGATATGTATGATGTATTGTTGCTAAAATCTACATGAACAAGTGAAAACTGTCTTGCACAATTGCACCCTTTGGTAAGCAAATTGTAGTGGGCCATCCCTTTTGTTAGTCTGGAGTATATTGAAACATTGCTTTTAGGCTGGCTCTGTAGCACGGTGGGCAGAATTCTGAAAACAACCTTACCAACTCAGATTCTGGAAGTCGACCAGGCACTGGAGGAGATGTAACTTGCTTGCCTTTCCAGTGGGAGAGGTTGAGGGGGCCTGTCACAGGACACATCTCCTGTTAACAACTCTCCACTGGAAATCAGGGACTTAGCAGAAGAGGAAGGCAGACATGAGTGACTACATCATGTGCAGAACAGGATGACGCCCCACACTGCTTACCTCTCCCCTGGGTACTTATGCGGCATAGAGAGGGACATTAGGGTCTAAGCGAAATCCACTGATAGCTGCCTGGATGATGGCTGTACTACAATCTGAAGTTGCCTGATGGGAGCAAATGGGCAGCTTCACAGAGATCAGTCAGATGGCCAGGAGGTAAAGATTTCTGGGTGGTGTTAGAATAAAAATTGGCAGTATTTTCAGTTGTATGCTAGGGTATTTGTACAGTGGATCTACATTTGAATACACTTGTGGCAAAAACAGCAAATGCAAAATGGCCTTTAAATAGAAACAAGAAAAAAATAGTTGCTTTTTTAGTATGAGACAGTTTCCCAGACTCGCATGTGTGTGTGTGTATGTGCGTGTGTGTGTGTGTGTGTGTGTGTGTGTGGGGGGTGATGATGCTGTTTTACCCTATGTGCCTTTGAGCGTAAAGAACATTTAGGAATGCTGCACCATAGTGGAAAGAAGCTTCTCCTATTCATAACACAGAGTTCAAATAAGCACTCCATTTGAAAATGGTATATCAATTTAACTTGCACCAGTGTCTTGCACCCTAGAGCCAGCAATTTGATGGTACCTCTCTGTGCTTCCTTTTCTTCCCTTTCTTTGAATAGAACTTGGTAAAATGTCTCTCTACCTGGTCCTGCTTGATTGTGATCAGTCATTTATCTTCAGCATCTTCAATTTAATTTTGTTTCTTATATTTTTTCTAGGGTTCAAACATTTTATGAATAACTGTCAGTGTGGTAGGTAGAATTAAGGCAGACACTGGTGTTTTTCTTTTATCTCTGCTGAAATACAGCATCAGCCAGTGTTAACACTTTTGTAAAGCTTAATGCCACGACCCTTGGAAACAGATCTACGTTTCATCAAACTTATTTTCTATAGCAAAGAGTTTAGAAAATGGAGAATCTACCTCATGCAAACTCCTCAAGCCACCTGCCAAATGCTGGGTAAAAAGGTGTGCTAGATATAAAGCCGGGCTTCTCCAAGAAAAATAAGGATTGACTCTCATTTGTGTATGATCACTAATGAGTGACTCTGGGGCATTTCCTGTGAAAGTTAAATTGTTGGTTTATGAGGACTTTCCCCTTTCAGTGTGATGGTGGAATTCAGTTGGTATTTATAAGTAGTGGGTTGGGAGGTTACAGTTAACCTCATTGGGAATGCGGTGGATATGCCCCCTGGAAAAACACTTTGTGTTTATTTATATATATTTTTTAATGCTGGTTGCACTCATGAGCTACTCCTCATTTGTGTTCACAGTTGTGTGAGGTGATCATAGATGAATTAATAGCTTGTCAGGGAGCCAGTACATTAGTGCCATCTTAAAAGTCTGACGCAGGCTGTTAAGATTTTGAAAGAGCCGCAGTTTTATTCAAATGCAAGATCACTCCCACGTGGAGAATAAGAGAGAGAATAGGATAAAAACATCAGTTTTGAATACTGATTCATATAATTTCTGTAGTGAGTATTCTAGTAATTATTCTCTCAGGAAACATTATGGAAGTTCCCAGGTGACCCATTACAGGAAGATGCTGTGCAATGAGTTAGAAAGTCCTAAGTCCATGCCATTGTTTAGTTATGTCTGCACTCACTTTTACTATCATACTGGTTCCTCTGTCTCCTGCAACTTTTGTGTATTACCAACTTTTGCTTATCAAAGGCCATTAACAGCTTTCACATTTTCCCTTGCTATATTTCAGCTGCATTTTCCCCTCCACCAAGATGATAGTCTATGGATCCAGCACTGGTGATGGTCTTTTTTAAAAAACGCTGTTATTGAATTATCACTTATGACATAGACAAACTTACATTTATATAAAAGCAATCTAAATGTATTAACAAGTTCATATTTACAAGTACTGTACATCACATATATTGTTATATAATCTAAGCAGCATTGTATGTTATTCAGTCACTACCTTCTCTTAAACCTCATTCAGCATGAATTGTTCCAAAGATTTTGATTTTTTAAAAAGAAACCTCTTTATTAAATTATCACTTATGACATAGGCAATCATACATTTATATAAATGAAAACAAACCATATTTACATATTTTCAATTGCAAACATTATACATTACTTGTAATCTTTCGAGTTATTGGCAGCAAAACATTACATAGCTCATTCAGATCCTGCCTTCTTTTAAACCTCATTCTTCCTCCAATTCATTATGCTGAATGTATTATTCCCACAATTCCCATTTTTCTATGTAATTTGCTCGGGTCTATATTACGAAAGCGAAAATCCTTAAGCGCAAATACCTAAATGTCAACCCCTTTATCGCAAGCCGTGAAAATCCCGAACGCACTAAATCGCGAAAAAAAAATATCGACCTGTAATAGTCGGCCAACCCCACCACCCGCTACATACTACCTACCTAACTATGCACTATCTTTAACCCCTCCTTAACCCTAAGGTCCGTAACTACCACACACTTCCCCTACACACGTACACCCAAACAAAATAAATAAAACACATACATACATTTAAAAAACACCTACTTCTAACACTACACTAACTCTTACATACATTACCTATCTATGCACTTACCTTAACCCAAATCCTAACACTAAATTCGTATCTATCGCACACTTACCTTACGGAGCTATACCACAGACGGGCCAACCAAAACAAATTGACGTTTTGAACTTCGCGATTTTGAACTTTCGCGGTTTACATACTTCACGCAATACGGGTCGACGTCTTTGTATTCGCCTAAAGGAATCTTCGCTCTCGTAATAGGAACCCAATTTGGTCCTACCCTTTTCTAAATAACTTATTTCCAGTTTTATCTCTGTGACTTTATTCACTACTTCTAGTACAGCTGGTTTAGACTTGATTTCTATTTTCTAGTAATTGCTTTTTGGTTGCCACCATAATTAGAGCCAGCAAGACCTTACTGTGTCTAGGCAATTTCAATTCTGTATCATAGCTCAAAAAATCATTTCCTTATTTATACCAATTTGCTCACCTAGTATTTCTGATGGAGTAGTCTGCAGGGAATTTTTAAAGTTTGTTAACTCATTACACTCCCAAAAAATATGTTCCCAGTTACCTCTTTCTTCCCCATCACACCTCCAACATTTGCTGTCTACCAGAGGAAAAGTTCTTTGGAATCTCCTTGGGATGTAAAAATACCTATGTAAACACGCCTAAGCAAAGATCCTGAATCTTTCAGACTTTTCTGCTTATTTGGGAGTTGTACATATATTCACCATTGTTTCTTTGTGAATTGCTTATCCAGTCTCTCTTCCCAAACCTTTATAACCTCCTTTAATTGATTCTTATAGTTATCAAACAATATTGCCTGTACTAATTATCCCTTTTTTAGCAACAGCTTCTGTTTTAGATTCTGTCAAAAACTCTACCAGTGCTGGTCTTTCCCTTTCTTTGCCTGTACTCTGAGATCAATCCTTGATAGGGAGGGCAGTGGGTAGCCTACAGGCCAAATAAATTCTTGGCCTCATCACTTTCTGTTACCTTTCTTTCTCTAATTATTTACCCCAAATACCTTGGTTCCTTTGCCAGTTTCCTCCAGTAAATTCCAGCCCCTCCTTGCCTATTGTCTATATCCGTAATTGCAGTCATCCCTATCGTCAGACTCTCCTTTCTCCATTCCAGTGTAGGCTTAGTTCTTAGAACACTTTCTGCTATATCATGAATGTAATATTTTGTGTTATTATTATTATTCTCGCTGCGGTAGCATTGTCGCCTCACAGTAAGACGTCCTGTTCGATTCTCAGCTAGAGCATCTTCTGTGTGGAGAAATGCGTGAAAGGGCGTACCTTCGTTGAAGGTTGTGTGTCAGGGCCGGCAACTCGGCACGTAAAAATCTGCTTCCAATCATTAACGGACCGAAGTTCCGCTGTGGCAACCCCTAACCAGGAAAAGCCGAAAGACACAACATTGTTATTCTCCTAAAGGATCTGCATCCAAAATCCCAGACTTTCCATGTTTCTTGAGCCCCCCCCCCTCCATTTCATGATCATCCATTTTCACTTTGAATTATAGCTTTCTGCTTGTGTTATGTATTAGAGCCTGAACTGTGTAGCTCTGAAATACCCTTTCAAATCAGGTAATCTCAAAACCACCTTGTTCTTTTGGAAGGATTAGCTTATCCTATTTGACTCTTGCCATTTTCCCCTCCCAGATAAAATGTTTCAACTCTTTATTAATTGCTATCCACAAATTCTCTTCTTGTTGATAAAAATATGCCTGACCTTTGTTTGAAACTAAAGTGACTGAAAACATTTTGACTGCTTGTATCTTGCTATCAATATCTATAAAACAGAGATTCCAGTTTCTCAGTTTATGTATTGTCTTTTTAGTGTCTTCCCACATATCCTTAGCTATCCTAACAGTATCCTTTTTAATCCATG
Source organism: Protopterus annectens (assembly GCF_019279795.1). Taxonomy (NCBI): domain Eukaryota; kingdom Metazoa; phylum Chordata; order Ceratodontiformes; family Protopteridae; genus Protopterus; species Protopterus annectens. Next base: position 559,580,889 of record NC_056729.1, on the reverse strand, counting down.
CTCCTAAGTACTTCATTGTATCATGTTCCCATTATTATGGGTATCACTGAATCAGTTCATGTGGGAGTACATAGTTTACAGCTTTTGCCTTTGTTTTAGTCTTCATTCATTTTGTATCCCGAAAAGACTTGGAAGTATATCAAAATGTTCCACAACACTGAAGTGTCCTTTTCTGGTTTTATCAGGTATAAAATAATGTCTACAAATATAGGCAACTTTTCATGACTACCATGCCAGTTATATCCTTAAATTTCCAAATTCATTATTTTCTTTGCCAAAGGTTCTAAATATAACACAAGTAACATGGGGAAAGAAGACAGGCCTGCCTGGTTCCTCTTCTCAAACAGAACTCATCACAGAGGAGCCCACACACTTTAATTTTTGCCTCCAATCCCTCATATATCCTCCTAATCAGCTTTATAATTTTATCATGAAATGCAAATGCTTCTGTTGCCTTACTCATAAAGTCCTAGCTTATTCTGTCAAATGCTTTCGCTACATCAAGACCAACCAACAGTAGTATTCTATTGCGTTCTACTTACCTCTGGATTATCCATGCTCTGTTAATGCTGTCAAATGTTTACCTCCCCTCCACAAAACACATTGATCCATATCTATCAATGTTGGCATCACTTTTGCAATTATCTTAGCTATTATATACATAACCACTTTATAATCATGGTTATGAATTGAAATTTGCCTATATGAAGCTGGATCTGATGGGTCTTTACCATATTTAGGTATTAAAATTACCACCACTTTCTTTCATGATGTTGGTGCTTCTCCTCTTAAAATACCATTAAACAAAACCTTCCAGATCTTTATCAGTTTCTTCCCTCTTAACTTTCACACTTCCACAGGAATACCATCTATTCCCTGGGATTTTACTGTAGATTGGTTTTGCATCAACTTTATCTCCTCTCTGGATATCCAAACTGTTAGCATTTGAGCCTCGTTTACATCTAACCTTGGCATATTTAATTATTCCATAAGCATTTCCATTTGTACCTTTTCTTGATTTCCATATTTATCTGCTTTCTGTAGATTTTCAGAAAATTTCCAAAATATTTCTAGTACCTCTACAGGATCTCTGGTTATCTTCCTTTGTTATAGGCTCCCTAAGCTTAGCGACAGCCCTTTGTACTTTCTGTTGCCTGAGTCGTCATGCTAAAAGTTTTTGTGCTCTGGAGTTGTTACAATAAAAAAAAAAACAGTTGCAACAGCAGTCTTGATAAACTCATGCATATTATCGAGGTAATCCCTTATTTTCTGTTTAACATTCTGCAGTTGGTCCTCTTTTTTTGTTATGTGAGATTCCCTCTATTCTGCAATATTTTAACCTGTATCAGTCCTCCTAAATAATTCTGGTTACCTTTTAACCACATCTCTGTTTTTGATTTCCACCCTATTCTTAAACTGCACTTTAATCTTTTCCCACTCCCTAAGCTATATTTTTAGAAGAAATTTCTATATTCCCTAATAACTCCCTGAATAATTTCCACTGCCCATTCCTTAACTTCCTCTCTTTTTTACAGATAGCTGGGAAAGCACCAGTGTCTTATTTTTACTTCATTACCCTGCATTTTTATTTTAATTATTGGCACGTGACCTGAAACCATTATTAAATGCTTATCACAATTTTCAATTAAATGCACATGTTCCTGTGAAATATAATTTCTGTCTAGCGTAGCCCAGTGTTTGTACCTCAGGGAATAGTATGTAAATTCACTCCAAACTCCTACTGCTGAATTAACAACTTCATGCCAAATATTCTCATACATTTCTTTAAAAATCTGCCTTTTGTTATATGTTCCCTTCTGGGGCCCCCAGATACACCTCACTGTTGCAAATCAAATTCTAGTCCCCACCTATATGTAATATTCCCTGATGAAAGCCAATTATTTCTCTCAGAATTTTCTTAAGCTCAATTATAGCAGTTTTACTTGTAATATATATATATATATATATATATATATATATATATATATATATATATATATATATACATGCCAGTGTAATCCTCCTCTTTTATCAGTAGCCTCTTAGTACTTCAAATTTGCCACTATTATCTTTTTTTCCCCTTTTCTGTCACTATTGGAGCTCCTCTTGCATTTAATATAAGTACTCCCCTTTTCCCTTGCCTCAGATATTCTGCTGAATAACCATTCTGAAATCCTTTCTTTATCAAATTTACATTCTCAGTTCTTTCCAAATGTGTCTCCTGTAGCATAGCTATTTGCACTCTGCATTTTTTAATATAGTTCAGTACTCCTTTTCATATATATATATATATATATATCTGTGAGACCATTCACATTTAAAGGTAATATAGAAAGTGATGTCCTTATATTTAGAAATTATTATTCCCGCCTGTTTATGTGTAACAGCTTTTTTTAAAAATGTCTAGTTTATGCTTTTGTGTTACATGCATACACTGTGTGTGAGGTTGATCTTTTATATAATTGCTTCTTGTCATAGCTGATGAAACTTTTTGTTTTAGTGATAATCTTCAAACAAACAAAAAAAAAAAAACACCCCCAGAACAAATGCTTTCAAAAAATGTTATGTCCTAGTCATTGAAAGTAAGAAGTATTCTGTTTTTGCTGTTCCTTGTCAGATTGTTTCATTGGAGACATTAGGATCAGATACACCTGCTTAGTCTACAGAAGGTAATCATTTTCCAGAAACACTCTGCTTTCTCCCACATTTAGTATTTTGTCCTTCTGCCATAGTTTTGTCTCATTTATTTGCTAGAGGAAAACGTTTTATTATATTCAGTGTTCTTTTTTATCCATCTGCTTTCCCTTAAAACTTGTTACTAGATCAAGTCTAGGGCCGTAATCCAGTTATCCCCTATGCAGGAGTAAGAAAAAGCATATAAAATGTTCTTGTATCATGCTCTTTTGTCCAAACATTTCTTCTTTCTACATTGCAGTGCCTACATTTCTTAAAACAGATCAAGGAGAAATAAGGAAAAAAAAACAGTGGCACCTGTTTACTTTAGTATCCCTATTACACTCTGAAATAAATGTGAAAGCTTTACTTTATAGCAAGTTATGTCATGCTTTGTAAAAATACTACTGCTAAGAGCAAAGTTTTGTTTTACTTAGTTAACTATTTCCTTCCTCTTCCCCTGTCCTAAATGTTCTCACAAACATTAAAGACATGAAGTAGGGCGTATGCTTTAGAGTCCCCTACAAGTTTTATTTAGTCAAAGAAGTCCAATATTTCCACATTTTCTTGTTTTGTCATGCTTCATAAATATAATTAATGCGGTGTAACCCCACATTTATTTGTCAATTTCTGAGTTGCTGGTTTTCATCCTGTTGATTTCCATCTCCCAGATCCAGTTTTTGCTTCATTTCCAGTGTACTCCTAGTTCTTCTAGTCAACTCTTGTGCTTTTTTCTGTGTCTCAAACATTTTCTTTTGAAGCACTGGAACAGGTTTCACTGGCACAGTCACTGTATGGGCTTTATTACCAATAGAAAAAGAAGTAGAATCTCCTGTTTGATGCATCACTTTTTGTTGTACGAACTTTTGTATTTCCTCCTTGGCATGTTCTGCATCAAAGCAAATATTTTGACCCTCCAGGAAAATACATTTTCTGAAAATAGCTGGATATAGCAGCTTGAATCTCACACCTACATCTTGACATTCTCTGATTGCCAGAATTAATTTATTGCTCTTCTGCCGGATATATTGTGAGTAATCTACTGTCTCCCACATTTAGTACTTTGTCCTTCTGCCACAATTTTGTTAGAATCAGCTCTTCCTGCTGGTAAGATTGCATCTTTACTGTTTAAAGATCCAGGCTGCTTTCTCATGGCCAGGTTTGGAGCATACACATGATATGCCCTTTCAATTAACTCCTGCTGTGGAATACCAGTCCAGTTGTTTATTTCTGCTTTCATAAAATGAATATAGCCTGTTCCTTCCAGCTTCTCTGGTACAGCAGAAAATCTCAGGTTTTCCCTACGTGCTCTGTCCTCTAATTATATTATTTTTGAATTATTATTTTTGAAACCTCTCTTTTTTTAGCAGTCTCATACTCACCCAGCCTTTTCTCCATTTCGACCTCTGATTTTTGCACTTTTATCCCCTCTGAAAAATACAAGCGAATAGTAAACACACTCCACGGAGAGTCTACGAAGTTAAAATCCACTTTAATACAATAAAAAATGGAAAAATGTATTGAGTAAAAAAGAATTGCAATGGCAGCTTAGGTTGGCTGCAGTGTTCACCCCAGGGCTAAATGATTTTCTCTCAATAATACCAGTATTGAAGGAAAAAGCAGATAGATTGTAATGTTTATTACTAGACATTGAGTGTCCAAGTGAATGATGGTAAATATACAGGACACACATACCTACCAATTACATCTCATTTGCAGGAAAGAAAAATGTTTTGGAAGACCATGTTTAACAAATTGATTTTAAACTGGGCAAAGACTTGTTTAATTCAAATGTGTTTGGAAATAAGCAGCTTTGATATAGTAAAATAGAACATGTTTTTAAGTTTTAATTTTTTAGCCATGAGGAATTGAGGACAAAAAAAAAAATCATATGACCACTTAGTATTTTTCATTGGTGTAGCAACACCCAATTGATGTTTTTTGTAGTAGATTAAAATGGTTGTGTAACACACAGCTATTGTATTCTGATGACGTCCCCATAGTGACAGGGATGAAAGCACTTAATACTGTAGTGTTTTATTGTATTAAAGTGGATTTTAACTTCGTAGACTCTCCGTGGAGTGCGTTTACTATTTGCTTGTATTTTACGGTTCTGGTGTACATGCAGTGCCTTTTAGTCACTTTTATCACTTCATCTGAATGTCAGTTTAAAGCTTCTTCCATTTTCCAGCCTTTTCTATTTGAGTAGATATACTCCTTCAGTGTTTCATTTATTTTTATCAGCTCTGAGTACATTTGATATTTTTTCCTATAGGTTACTGGAGGTCATGTCTTGCACCAAAGATGGAGCTTTCACTGCTATGCTGAACAGTTGCAGAATTCTTTCTAGTCAGTGTTTTCTCCTCACCTTTTATGATTGAATCTTTCAGGTTCTCTGAATTTCTTTTTTGCTGGCATCCTGGCAGTGCGCTTACTAGCCAGTTAATGAAATGTACTCAGAAAGACAAGTTCAATATCTCTCTCTTCTGTTTCTGTTTTCACATTGGGAGAGCTGAAATTAAGCTGTTACTAAGTGTGTACTCATCTTAGAAGTCCCAGCACTGGTGTCCATCTTGAACTCCACCCACCACTGACTTGTCACTTCACCAGCGAAATTGTTTGCTAATATCAGTGTAATAGGAGCTGCATCCACTCTTGTCTGAGAGTAGAATATTGGTGGAGCTGTTACCGATTCCTAGAGTTGATAAGATACAAGCACCTGTTCTACAGACATCAGAGGAGTATCAGCACAAATTTTAACAACACCCTCACCAAACGTATGTCTTCATTCAGCATCAGAACTTCATCAGATAAGACCAAGGATTGTATCCTACAATTATGACCTGCTTGTCTAGTGTCCCTAGATGCAGCAGTTCAGTCACTGGCTGTGCTTCTGACACTGTCACCAGTGGTGGTAATGCTTGTTTCCATAAAGCCTTAGTCTGAACTGACAAAGGAAAATATCATAACGCCCCATAAATCTTTTTCTATCCATTGCCTGGTGACCATCAACTTCCCTTGCTCATTACTAGATGGGATGGTCTTCCATGATGTCTAGAAGTTGTGCACTGCTGTCAGGCATCTTGTGTGTGTTGATACACGTGGCTATGACTACCAGGTTTAGTGAAGATATTGAGACAAGGCTCATGTGTGATCCATTCACGGATCCACACTTTTTGGGATACAGTCAGAAAATTAAGGTAGTGATAATACGGACTGCACGAAGTTCATAAACATTGCAGACTTTCTCTTTGAGGTACTACAGGGTATTGCCAACTTTTATTTTCAGTGGACTTGGCTGGTTTAACCAGAACAGGGGATGGTAATAGTAATATTTCTAACACATGGGATGGAAGGAATTCCTCAACTTAATTTGACTATCTAACCCAACCCAGAAAAGAGGTTGTGTGTTCTCAAGTTCTCTCTCCGTAACATTTTGTTCCACAGAGAAGTGGTGGTTCTCACTCCACCTGTCTGCTTGGGAAATAAAATGTTAACCACAAATAGATGGGTGCGAGAGATGATCAGAGAAGGATACATGTTAGAGTGACATTACAAACCTATCTCATTAGCTGCTGTTACCTACTATCACCATTTCAGGAAACTACTATGGAACCAGTGATGAACCTCTTAAAGAAGAAAGCTATTTAGCCTATTCCAAGAGAGCACTTCAGTAATTTGTTTCCATTTTTCCGTAATTCTAACAAATGTCTGGAATTTGAGACCTCTCTTGGATCCCAGTACCTCAGATCAGTTTGTAACATACAGATGTTTGCTTTTTCCCCACAGTGCCACCCACCCATTCACCTGCCAAATGTTTGTTGTGGGCATTTTGGCCTTATTGCTGCTTGCTGCTTTCTTTGCCTCCTCTAGGAGCTAATAAGACTGCGTCTCTTCCTCAAGATGAACAAATTGGCATCGGTTGCTCAATCCCTTCTCCTTTGCTGGCTCCTACAGTACCTAGTTCGCCAATTGATCCTGGTCATCTGATTTGCTGTCGGGGTTTACCCCTCTATGTTGCAGGGCCAGTTATTTTCTGTGGCAATTTATATGAATGGTTATACACATACAATATCCTTTGCCACGTATTATCAAAATAATGTGTATATATATATATATATATATATATATATATACATATATACATATATATATATATATATATATATATCTGTGTGTATATATCTATATATATATATATATATATATATATTGTGTGTGTGTATATATCTATATATATTGTGTGTGTGTGTATATATCTATATATATATATATATATATATATATATAACCCCCCCTCCCCAAAATAAAACTCCCTAAAATGTTCCTGGAATTCTCCACACCCCTATTAAAAGAATGGGTTTGATCTCAATCAGAGAGTCAGCAGGCAGAGAGGTGAAAGCACCTAAGAAAAAAAGTGTATGTGAAAGCTGGTTGTATTAGTTTCCAGACACCTCTGACACTCTGACATTTCTTCTGTTTTTTTTTCTTTTCTCTATTGAGAAAAGTAAAGAACACATATTTAAACATAATTATAGTTCAAAGGAATAGTTTTTCCCCCTCAATTTATTTTTCAGAAAGAAGTTATAGTTATGTAATGGTCTGATGAACCAAAGGTTTCAAAACGGTAACTTTTCTCATGTCAGTAATAAATGCTGGCATTATCCAGACTATTTGCAAGGGCTGACTGGCTCAGCAGTTTCTCCCCAAATCCACACCTTTTATGTAAACTCTGAAAACAGCATTTTGTCCTTTGCTCATTGGAAGGTTTTATCTGTATGCTCTCAGGTAAAGTCCTAAGATGGGCAACAGCTATTTATTGTAAAAACCAAGTCATTCTGTAACTCATTTTATTTTGTACTTTGCCTAATCAGTCCATTGTAGAAATAACTCACTTCGCTGTGTTCTGAAGATGCCATGACAACAAAAGAAAAAGAACAGTTCAGTTCTTGAAGATCGAGTTATTGTTCAGCTCAAAATATGTCTAAGGTAACTGGGTATGTG
>NC_056729.1:559428212-559568212 GCF_019279795.1 Protopterus annectens | reverse complement strand
CCCGACAGTCTTGCTGCTTTAGACCATGGAATTTGTTCCAAATAAAAAAAATTCTTGTGACAAAATGTACTAGTCTTAGTGCCCCTGCTGTGATAATTTATTGAAAATAATTTCTATCCATGTTGCTGCTTTCTGCATTTTGTAGCCTAAACAAATGCCATATACATCAGTTATAGTCCTAAAAGTCATATGGTGACAGTTAAAGGCCTGTACACCCCAACTTTAGAACTTGCGTGTAAAAGGCCATATAGCTATTCACTTAGAGAGCAAGAAGTAGAATTTGCAGGAAGTTATACTAGAACACAGAGGTACAAAAGACACTGAAGACTAAAATTTTTCACTTAAATATTTAAATGCTCTCTCAATGCTTTGTCTGCTTCTGCCCTTGGAATATAATCCATGGCATGTTACAGCTGGAAAAAAAAAACTTTCTCCTGAGAAATATATATGATTTTACTTTTGATATAATAGTTTGATAAAGATATTTTGCTGGATTGGTACTGCATTCTGCATCCTGAGCAATCGTGTATGCCTAGTGGAAAGTAAATGTAATGGATAATGTTATATTGTGACATTGAAAGACCTTTGAATGTCTGTATTTGATACCCATGTATAAAAGATTGTATGTCTTTTTTGTGTTCGTAGTTAACATTTTCAGGGAATTTAATCATACCTCTCAACTTCTTGGTACTGGAAGTCAGGAAAAAGTTTAAAATGGGGAATAACAAAGGCCCAAAAATAGGGACAGATTTTAAATATTGTTCTTATAGACTTAGAAGGTTGCCAGAATAACAGGTTTTGCAGTAGCATGCATTTCCTGGAGTATTTGAAGTCTAAACACAAATGTGCATCATTATTTAGTGACTTCAATTCTCAATCATTTGCCAGGAAACCACAGATATTATAAGGAACAGATAAAAATATGAGGGCAAAAATCTGGACATTCTCTGAAAATGTGGACAGTTGGGAGGGATGATTATGATAGAGCAGTGAGTTACAGAGTGAAAAGAAGACTCTCCTTCCATGCAAACAACTGGCCCTCTATTACAAACGACCGATGGGTCCTCAACATAGTGTCCCAGGGATACAGATTTTATTTTCACAGTCTGCCAACCCCAAAAGGGTTCCTAGATCTTGCCAACCCCAAAAGAGTTCCTAGATCTTCCTCCAAATCAGTGGACAGAGGCCAGAAAGCAAGTCCTTTCCCTGCTCTCCATGAGGGCAATACAACATGTTCCTGCAGACCAGATAGGCCAAGGTTTCTATTCCAGACTCTTCCTGGTACCCAGAAAAGAGGGCACCTGGCGCCCTATCCTCAATTTTTCTATTCTAAACACATTTCTGGTGATACCAAATTCAAAATGCTTACCCTCCGGCAGCTTCTTCCTGTGCTGTCCAAGGATGCTTGGTTAGTCACATTAGACCTAAAAGAGGCCTATCTCCACATCCCAATCAGGGAATCTTGCAGGAAATGTCTACGTTTCAGGGCAGGATCTCTGCACTTTCAGTTCTCTTTCAGGGCAGGATCTCTGCACTTTCAGTTCTCTGCACTTCCCTTTGGCTTATCTGCTGCTCCCAGAATTTTCACAAAATGCCTGGCTCCAGCCATTGCTTTTTGCAAACAAAGAAATATTCAAATTTACCCCTACCTAGACGATTGCCTGATTCAGGCAGACAGTCAGGAAAAGCTGTTAAACAGCATCTAACATTTGTAAAGGACTTACTGACCTCCCTGGGGTAAACTGTCAACGAAAAGAAATCAAAACTAGTCCCCACACAAAAAACTGTATTCCTGGGAGCAAGCGTGAACACAGCATCCCAGATGGCATTCCTTACTCCAGAAAAACAAGCCTACCTGACAAGCTACTTCTCTCAACTAGCCACCTGAACCCAGTTATCTGCAAGGCAAGTTCTGCAAGCTCTAGGGTTCATGGCCTCCTGCATTCTACTCATTCCATATGCCAGACTGCATATGAGGAAACTACAATGGTACCTAAAAAGCCTTTGGTGCCAACACTCTTAAGACCTGGAAGCTATCTTACCAATGATACATTGTCTAAGGAAAGATTTTCTTTGGTGGGCAGCAGCCTGCAACCACAGCAAGGGACATCCCTTCTCACAACCTCATGCCACCCAGACCCTCACAACAGATGCATCAGACTTACACCTGGATGGCAGGTGCATTCAGGGCCATTGGAGCCCAAATCAAATACATCTGCACATCAACCAAAAAGAGATGCTAGCTGTTCAGCACGCCCTGACAACTTTCAGACCCCTACTCTCCCCGGGCCCTCTACTGATCAAAACATACAACACCACAGTGATGTGGTACATCAACAAGCTGGGAGGGACTCTCTTATCCTCTATGCAGACTCACCATGACGCTCTGGCACACTGTTTCAGCCATGCATCTACTTTTGCAAGCACAGTTCCTGCCAGGCTCCCTAAACTCTCTGGCAGACAACTTAAGCAGAAACCTGCTAGACCCACATGAGTGGCAGCTAGACCACAGAACCTTCACCCTTGTAACCCAGAAATGGGGCACCTCAAAGGTAGACCTCTTTGCCTCCCACTCCAATCATCAGCAAATTCTGCACTAGGAAATCTCACAGCAAGGCCTGGAAAGTGGATGCTCTATACTTCCAGTGGGTAAACCTCTCGGTCTATGCATTTCCCGCTTTACCACTCATTTTAAGGGTACTGCTCAAAATAAGGGAGGAAAAACCGAGGGCAATCCTGATTGCCCCAGACTGGCCATGCCAGCACTGGTACCCATTGCTGTGCAGCCAGTCACCCCTGCCACCATGGCATCTACCTCAGATCCCAACACTCCTGACACAGAAGAATAGAGAATTCATGCATCCCCAATTGCAGACACTCAGCCTGGCAGCCTGGCTTATTCCGTGACCTCTCCTCAAGCTGCCAGCCTAAGCAAACAAGTCATAGATGTTATAAGTGAGACCAGATACCCAAGCACTAGAAACTCCTATGCTGACAAGTGGAAAAGATTTTGCACCTGGATCCAGGCTAAGGGAGCCGAAACAGCACAGCCCTTCCTACCTCTCATCCTGGATTAACAAGCAGACCTACTACACAGGGGTCTGTCCTTCTCATCCATTAAAATTCATGCCTTTGCCATCTCTGCTTATTACAGCACAGAGCCACCTCTCTTCTCGCACCCTATCATCAAGCAGTTCCTAAGAGGAGCTAACAACTTAAGGCCACCCAGAAGAGCTCCTACCCCAGCTTGGGACCTTTACTTTGTGTTGGAAAACCTCACCCTATGCAGCTTCAGCAGAGTTAAAATTCCTCTCTTGGAAAACAGCCTTACTTCTGGCCATCATTTCATCTAGAAGAGTTACAAGCACTGATGGCTATAGAGCCCTTCATCATTTTCTATGCTGACAAGGTCTCCCTCAGGACTAACCCATCGTTCATGCCTAAAGTGGTGTCCAGTGTGGCTGTCAACCAATCCATTCATTTGCCCACCTTTTTCCCCAACCCACAAAACAAGGGGAACGGATTCTGCACTCTAGATGTCCACATACAGCTCAGATTCTATCTGGATAGGACTAAATATTTTAGAAAAACTGACCAATTGATAGTCAGCTTCGAAACAGGGTCAGAGGGAAGGCCATATCCAAACAGTCAATCTCCAAATGGATAGCACACTGCATCCATTTCTGCTACAAACAGCATGGGAAACCGCCCCCAAAGGTGGTCAGGACACATTCCATGAGGGCAACCTCCACCTCTGCAGCTTTTCTCAGAGGGGTCCCCACTAGGGACATCCTGGAGGCTGCAACATGGACTTGTGTATATACCTTCACCAAGCATTACCACCCGTCTATCTTCTCCAAATCCAGGGCAGGCTTTACCACTGTAGTCTTGCAGGGCATCCTAGCCAGCCCCCAGTCGTCTTGACTGCTTCCACCCTTTTCTTCAGCTTTGGGAATCAACCCAAATGTGATGACTGCAACAGTGAAACATGAAGAACATAGTACAGTTATGTACAATTAGTATAAATGTAGATGTTCGAGTGTATTCACTGTTGCAGTCATGTTTCTCCCCCTTCCATTCCCCTTGTCTGTCTCTCTCTCTCTCTTTCTTCCTCTCTCCTTACAGGGAATTTTTGGTATTTACTTTCTACTGGTGGTGTTCTTCCACCATAACCTAGCTCCCTGTTTGGGGACTCATGACAGTTGTGGCAAGAAAAACTAATGTAATGGTGTCGGCTGCCTGATTTTATACCACTGACTACCTGATGGTCAGTCCTGGAGCGATAGCAACCGACACAGAAATACTAAGTCTCTAGTATTCGGGCCGACTGAGGGCTACCCCTGGTAGGATAACCCAAATGTGATGACTGCAACAGTGAATACAGTAGAATGTCTACATTTATGGTAAGTGTACACAACTGTACTTATTGCATTGTCAGCAGTTGCAGCAGGGCCAAACCTCAGAGCTTTTAATGACCTGTTTCTTAAATCTTTCTGGTTCCCCATTGAAGGCTTTGCCTGGGGAAACCACACTGGGTTTAGAAGAATTATACCTTGGCAAAGTAGTTCCATCTTGACAAACAAAATGTTAATTTATCTTGCCTCTTGTGCTGCACCAGCTGACTGCAGGTTATAGACTACCATCCCTACTACAGGTTGGAGACTACCTTCCCTACCAGGGACTAATAGGGTATAGGCAAAGGAAAAGGGATAGGGGAGGTGCAAGCTCTTTTAGTTGAGTCTAGAAGGGAAGTTCCTATTAAAAAGGGATAATTAATAGGACATATAAAATATTGCAAGATAGTAGCTGTAAAAGTCGATCAAAGTTCCCTTCTGCTTGCTTGCTCATCCATTGTTGGCTAAACTTCTTTTTTCCTCCTTTGCCTTTTCTGCATCCATAAATGCCTTTGATCCTGTAGGAAAATATATTCTGAAAACTACTAGATGACAGCAGTTTGAATGTCACACCTGCCTCCCTCATTGCTGGGAAAAACTTTCTTCTGTCATGCACGGTGCAAAGTAAATATTTTTTTTTCACAAATATTATGTTGTATCCAATTTTTAATACTTTTCCTTTCTCCCACGGTTTCAAGAACAACTCTTATTGCTGGCATGGCTATATATTTACTAACATAAATTTAATCTGCTTTTTTAGGGCCAGGTTTGGGGAATACACAGAATGTCCACTTTCGATTAACAAATCCTGTTGTGGAATACTAGTTTAGTTGCTTGTGTGTATTTTTTAAAATTAATAGAGTTTGTTCCTTCCAGGTTTTGTGATATGGCAGAAAATCTCATGGTTTCATTCCATGGTCTGCCTTCTAGCTCTACTGTTTTTCTTGAAACCACTCTTCTTGAAAAGTCTCATGCTCAGTCAGCTTTTTCTTTATTTCAGCCTTTGATTTTTCCAGTTTTAATAACTCATCTGACTACTTAGTAAAAGTTTCCTATATTTTTCCAGTCTGCTGTTTGACAGTAGATGTTGTTTAGGTGTTTCACTTATTTTAAGCACCTCTTAAGTGCATTTCATTTATTTTTCCTGGAAATTACTGAAAAGCCATCTCCTGTACCAAAGCTACAACATGGATGGCTTTTTGCTGAACAGCTACAATATTCTTTCCAGGTAGATTTGTTTTCTTCCCCGTTTTTTAAGTTGTTTTTCTGTTGCATTCTCCAAATGTCTTCCTTGCTGGCATCCAGGTATTGTAATTGTCTGTGTAGTGGCAGAGTGAACAACAAGTACCAGCGCCATCTCACAGCAAAATGTCCCCCACTTCATTTGTTGGCTGGCTTGCCTTCAGCACAGAGTCTTCTTGTCTTGCCTGAGTCTGCATGGATTTTCTTATGGTGCTTTGGTTTCTTGCCACCTCCTAATTGCTTGCACTAAGTGGTTTACCAGTCTATCAGATTGCCTTTTGGGGAGGATGTAGTTTCTAGCCGAGTGCATGTTCTGTGATAGACTGGCACTCTATCCAGAATGAGTTTCAGTCCTTTGTGCCTGTGAACTACTGGGAATGACAGTCCTCTAAACTAAGGATAAAACAGGTGATCAGGAAATAAATGTGTGTGTATATATAATTTTCTTTGTCTCTTTCTTTGTGTATGTATGTGTGTGTGTATGTATGTGTTCATTTTGTGAACTCCCAACTTTTCTGGTAGTCAGAGTAAGGGGCTGGTGTGTGTACGTGTTTGTTTTAATTTATCCTTTGTGGAGTAGGTTAGTGATGTCTTTTCAAGGAGACTTGAGGTGGTATTTAGGTGAGACTGGAAGATCTTTCACAGCACTATTGCCTCCCCACCTAATTCAGCCCAAATTGTCAGTGTGAGGTAAGGCTAAGCAGTACAATAACTTAAGAGTCTTAATATGATGTGTCCTCACCTGGCTTATCCTTCACGGCAGTCTGTTACTGGCTCTCATCCCTGACAACATACACACGGATACTTAGCTTCCACGAATAGGGCTCCTTCCTAGCATGGTTCACACTAGTGGGCCATCCCTCTGTGGGGAACTGCTGAGTATAGCAGTAGAGGAGCCCAGTTATAGCAGTAGCAGTGTGCAAAAAGAACTGGGGGATTAAAGAGAAAAGGGGCCTGTTCTCCAGAAGCACCATGAATCAGATGGGATGAAGAGTATCAATATTACTCATACTAGATTCACTCATTTTTGACACACAGTAATATTTCCTCATGCTTCCCACTTGATGTTTCTTTTGATGATAACCATAATGGAACATTTTAAATTAGGTGGATAGAGAATTATCACCCACCCATGAGATGTACTTTGAATTGCTAAGGATTGAACTCGCCAAACCATTGCCCCTGTAATACAGGCTTTCATGGATTCAAGGGAATACTTGGGCATGATTTCCTTTGCAAGACTCCAGCCCTGGCCACTCCCCACCCTGACTTGAAGGGGCAAATTTTATGTTGTTCTGTCTCAGTTCCAGTGCATTTAAAACTCCTGCAGTTGTGCCCATGGTAGTAGCTGGGAGTTTCAAGATACTCCCTGTGTTAAATACCTTGCTTTGTAGCAAGAAAGTAAAATCCTGGACCGATTTGGGCAAGAAAACTATATATTTCTTCCGCTCTGGAGATCAGGACCATCATCTTTTAACCCCACATGGTTCGATACCAGGGGGATGTTATGCGGCAGCTTGAGGAAATAGCCCAGGGAACTCACGTTGTGTCCTTAAGGGGCAAGATTTCCAGACTTTCATGTACAGTGACTATGATGGAGAAAATTAATAATATGTAGATATGATGCAATCAGTTTACGTTGTAGGCCTGCTGCCTTAATCATACTTAGTTATATATATCAAATCTTGCTCTAGGATGTTAAGGGCCGGCTTCTCTGTGCCTGCATTGAACCCTATCTCAAAAGATATTCAGGACACTCGAGGAGAAGAGCAAGATTATGCAGTCAGTCAAGAGCCCTCCCTTACCCTCAGGAACTATTCCTCTTAAGACCTGGCCACTTAAAAGCAAGTAACAGCCCTGGAAAGATAGAGAAGTTCTTTCAAGGCTACAAGTGACATAGGTCAATGAGCAGGCCTTCTCTCATCTGATAACATTGGTACAATATACACAGTTAGTTCCTCAGTTTCATAATGGAGTACTCACACTATCAGTTTACATTTTTGCCCTTTTTCTCTGAGGGTCTTCACTAAATGTATGCCTCCAGTTTTGTTCACATCCGATTGAAAGGATACACATGTACCCCAACTGGGATGACTACCTAATGCAAGCCCTCTCTGTGGTGGAACTCCAGAGGGCTCCAAGCTTTGCAGTTCAGTACTATCATATCTTTGAAGATCTTAAATATTCAGTACTTCAGTCTGAGCTTTATGAATTAGAAGATTTCAGGCTGGTTCCTGACAGCCACTTTTCTTTGAATTGGTTCTCCTCTTTCAAGAGGCAAGAAGAGCAAAGACCAGAAAGTTATGCGTATCCAAATGGGATTGTTTTTCTTCCTTGGTATTTGAGAGAAAAAAAGTTTAAAATCCAAAAGCAAGATGCGGGGTTCCTGGTAAGACACTAACATAAGGGGTATTCCATAAAAACTAGCATCATGAACATTCCTTAACATCTGATATTGTTAATCCTCGTTCATTCTTTATGCCTGGGTTATCGGTTCCGACCTCAGAACTGAGCCAGCCATCTTCCAAGCTCGCGACAGCCACAGACTCTTGAGCTAAACTCTTACCCACAATTCCCCTCTCCTTGTTACCCCAGATTTCGTTTGCCACATCGCCATTCAGTCATGTCAAGCCACATCTCTTGAGCTAAGTAAATCTCTTTGATAATACTTTATCATGTTGCAGTTATTCTCTGTTCTAAATTTGTTGAATAGTTGTCTCTTACCCTATCACATCTGGAAACTCCTTTTTGGTTTTCTTTCTAGCCCTTCTTCCTGCTTACAGTGAGGTAACTCCTTTGCCATCACTGGTAAATTCTTTCCTGTTTTACCTTTGGGTATTTCTTGTACCATTGTTGGTACCTTCTTCCTTCCTTTTCTTTCTTCCTCCTATGATGGCAGAGAACAAAGGTAGCCCGGGATTTAAAAGATGTGTGGATTGTGGGAATAAATTGCGTATTTTGGATGCACATGCGTTGTGTGTTTACTGTTTGAGTGTGCCTCACTTAACTGTTGACCTGCCTTGTGGGATTTGTGCTAATTTCTCTAACAGGACTTTAGTGGAAAGGAAAAATAAGTTGATTTTAAAGGGACTACTTAAATCTTCCTTTTCAGAGGCTATTTCTGGGGCAGAGGCTTCAACCCCTCCTAGTTCCCATAAGAAAAGAGATGAACACAAGAAGGCCAAGTCTTTCCCGTTGTCTCCTGCTGGGGACAACCAGGAACCGAGACCTAAGAAGGCCAAACTTTCTAGTTCGGATTTGGCTTCTTCGGCCCCGAGGCTTTCGGTGCCTAGATCTTCGGCACCAAGTTTTGTGCCCTATAACTCATTGGAACTGAGGGGCGCCTCGGTTCAGACTTCCTTATCAGCACTGACCTTTTCATCAATGCTGACCTTTCCGTCGCCGATGACAGTTCCAACGCCAGCTTCTGCTTCGACTCTGACTATTTTCATGGCACCGACTATTCTCTCAGTACTGACTACCTCGTTTTCCGCGTCGGCACCTACCATAGTGCCAACTACCACTTAGGCACCGACCTCGTCTGTGTAGACCTTGCCTTTGGCACCGATGATCTCCTCGGTGCAGACACCAGTAGTACAAGCCCTTATGGCTCGTTTTCGGTGCAGACACCTTTTTTAGCACCATCTAAAGAACCCTTTGTGGGCACCGAGTTTCCTGCATACTTGAATAGACCTGACTCCCCTTCAGCTTCGTTTGTGAGATCCACTAGAAGCCTCTCTGAGCATGATGTGGTGTGCCTTGTGGATCATTTGCTTTTGGCCAGAGGTATCCAACCCTCCAGGAACTACTCTTCCTTTGGAGGTGATCACCTTTCTCCAAGGACCCCCACATATTCTCCTCCTTCATTGCCTTTGAAGCCCCCTGCTGTAGCACAGACTTCCCTCACTTCGGCTCCTTTCATGGACCTCACTAAGGAGTCTCGCAGTGCCTTTGTGGCAGGAGAGACTTGTCACTCCAGTCACTGCTCTGGATGCTAGCTGTGGAATACGTACTCCTGTTTTTCACAGCCATCCAGGGACTCCGAGTCGGTGGGCTGATTTACTTGAGCAGGGTGTGACCTCCTCTGGTGGACCAGCCTTCCAACTCGTGGAGAAGGCTCTCGCATCTGTTGGCGATCCTGTACTGTTAGTGCCCCCGTCCTCCACTGGACTGCAGTTTACACAAGACACCTCTGGTGAACACCAGGTGCAAGGGCCTCAGGACACACTCCCACTGGAGGCACCCCTTGAGCTGTCTTCCCCAGATTCCCCCCCAAGGAAGTTGATCGCAAGAGTTTGTGTAAGAGGAAACACGTGGACTCCCTAGAAGAGTCCCTCACGGAAGACAGACTGTGATGATGGGGAAGGGTCCCCTCGGTCACCCTCTGAGGTATCCTTTGGAGGTATCCTCGAAATACTTAAGCAGAGAGGTGATTGGTGGCCCTCTAACCCGACCTCTGAAGAGTCTGTGTTCCTGCAGGCCTTTTGTGACCGGCCCCCTACCTCTTGGGTTACTCCACCTGCCGACGACCTTGTCCGGCTCGTCGTGCAGCATGCTTGGAAGGATCCTGACGCCGTTGATACCATTCCCTGCAGGCCAGATAAAATCCTGTCCCCTCCAGATAGTGAGCCTCACTGGTCTAAAGGTCTTCCTGTAGATGCCTTGGTGGTGGCGGCCTCAACAAAGAAGGATCTGGCAGAAGAAAGCCAGACTGTCCACTCGCCTAACAGAGTACGGGGCGCTGGACAGATTAGGGAAGCGTACCTTTGCATCAGCGACCTTTGCAGTCAGGTCCCTGAATTGTGTGGCACATTTTACCATGTTTCAAAGAGACTTCATTTATGTGCTCTCTGAAACCTTGGCCGGAGCAGTGTCTGAGGTCCGGGACAAAGTGGCCTCACAGTGAGCCACCCTTGAATAGATTTCTAACTCCTTCATGCGTCTGATTTCTCATGCATCAGAAGGAGTAGCTAGAGCAGCAGGTGCAGGCATAGTCATGAGATGGCATTCCTGGATGCGCATGTGTGATTTCTCGGAACCTTTCAAGGCTTCCTTTCTGAATGGTCCCATTGAAGCCTCTTTGCTTTTTGGACCCAAGGTTATAGACACACTGGCTAGGTGTGAACAGGACGGTAAGACCCTTTCTGCTGTGGGTGTCCGCTATTCTTCCCCTCAATGGGCTTTCTCCAGAAACCAGAAGAGTGGGAAGATGTGGCACAAAAAGTCTCAGGGTTCTTTCTATGACATATGAGCAGAGTTTTCCCCTAGAGGCAGAGGGGGGAACTCGTATGGAAGACTCCCCTTTCAGGGCAGAAGAGGTCTGTGTAACCAGGGTTCCAGAGATTCTTTCTCTGGCCAGTCCTACCAGCGCTCCTGAAGAGCAGCCCAACTGCTTTCCTCTGGAAGCGGTTGGGGGTCGTTTCTCTTTGTACCCTTCTGCCTGGCTAACCATTACCACCGATTCTTAGGTACGAGAGATAATAATCAGAGGTTATCATATTCCCTTTGATCTTTGTTCCACCCCCACTAAGGAGCTTACCTGACGTTCCACCCAGTTGGTGGGTAGAAGCAGCATTAGAGATTTCAAAGCTGCTAAGAAAAAGTGTCATCCATATAATCCCACCAGACCAAATAGGTTCTGGATTCTACTCGAGATTATTTTTAGTGCCAAAAAAGATCGGGGACTGGAGACCAATTTTGGATCTCGGTGTACTAAACAAATTCGTAGAAGTACAGAAATTCCAGATGGTCACAATACAGTCTATCCTCCCACTCCTGAAGGCAGGCGATTGGATGTGCTCTGTAGATCTTCAAGATGTGTACTACCACATAAAGGTGGACAGACCATCGAGAAGATTCATTCACTTCTGTGCGGAAGCCAGTCCTTACCACTTCAGAGTACTGCCCTTTAGACTCCCTACAGCCCCCAGAGTGTTCACCAAGTGCATGGCAGTCATCGCAGCTCACCTGCGACTGCAAGGATTCTGGGTGTTTCCATACCTAGACGACCGGCTCATCACCGCCCCCACCAGACATCTATTGGAAAAAGCTTTGGCATGCTCTCTTCACACTGCAGAAAGGTTAGGCATAACTATAAACTGGCAAAAATCCAAGCTATCCCCATCCCAATCCATAGAATTAATTGGGGTCCTGTTGGATACAAAGAACTGCATGGCATCAATTCCAGACCACAGAATTTTAAGGATAAAACAACAACTCATACCCATCCTCTCAAGGGAAAGATCGCCAGTACATTCTGTTCTCCAGCTGTTGGGTTCCATGGCAGCTTCCGTCACCATTGTCCCCCTCACGTGGTTTCACATGAGGCTTTTACAATGGTTACTACTCACCCAGTGGTACCCTTTTCAGTTTCTCTCTCATCCCAGATTCAGGTGACTCAGAGATGCAAACAAGACTTGATTTGATGGATGTCGCAGAACCCGTTGCAATGGTCTCGCCCCTTCACACCCCAACAGCCCAAAGCCACAGTGACCACGGACACCTCCCTGATAGGGTTGGGGGGGGCTTTTTCAGGGGAAGACTGTCCAAGGCACGTGGTCAGATCTAGAGGCTCATCTGCATATAAATGTCCTAGAACTGAGGGCGGTGCTTCTAGCGTTGCAAACATTTTATCCCCTCCTTCCATCAGGGACGATTGCAATACAATTGGACAACATAGCTGTTGTCTGGTACATCAACAAACAAGGCTGAACCAAATCCTGCCCACTCTGTCGGGAGGCCATGAGGATATGGCACTGGGTGATGGCTACCAACCGCTTTCTTTTAGCAATGCATATTCCCGGGAGTTCCAGAATGATAGCAGACAGATGGAGCAGGTGCATTCTGCAACCACACAAGTGGTTTCTGAATCCTCTTATAGTGGTGGAGATTTTCAGCCTCTGGGGTTTTCCTTGCTGCAACCTTTTTGCATCCCCAACCAACTACAAGTGCAGCAGTTACTTCGCCCTGATTCCCCCTTTGGGACAGTCACACAGGGACGCTCTAGTCCACGATTGGCCCTCTGGTCTGCTTTATGCCTTTCCCCCTCTCCCACTCATTCCCCAGTTCCTGAAGAAAGCCTGCCAGTTGAAGAGCAAGATAATCCTCATTGCGCCATATTGGCCTCGGCAAATTTGGTTCCCCTTCTTATGGCCTCACCTGCTAGATCAGCCATGGATTCTCGATCCAGTTCCGGATTTGATCTCTCATCTGCAGAACCTGATTCACCCCAACCTGAACAGCCTGAAGCACACAGCTTGGTTCCTCCACTTCCAGTGATTGCCAGGCAGACTGATCTTTCTTCCCCAGTACGTGACATTCTTATTGCAACTCATAAGTCTTCCACCAGAACTACTTATCTCAGCAAGTGGAAAAGGTTTACCATTTGCCTGAAGGAAAATGAGATAGACCCTTTTTCAGCACCAGTGCCGGTAGTACTGGAGTACCTGTCCAGTTTATTCCAATCCAGCCTATCTGCTTCTGCCATTCGAGTTCATTTGGCCGTGATATCTAATTTTCACAGTGGTGTCCATGATGCTTCTCTTATGTCACACAAATTATGCAAGACTTTTCTAAAAGGCGTAATTAATTTGAAACCCCCTTTTAGAGAACCTAGCCAGCCATGAAATCCATCTTTAGTCCTGCAAGTGTTGACTACGGCTCCTTTTGAACCAGCTTTTTCATGCAACCTCAAGTTTCTTTCTTGGAAAACTTTGTTCTTGGTCACCATTACTTCTGCCAGATGTATCTCTGAACTTCAAGCTCTATGTATCAAACAGCCTTACTTAGTCTTTCATAAAGATATAGTGTCATTGAGAACTAATCCTTCCTTCCTGCCAAAAGTAATCTCTGAAATGTCCATTAACCAATTAATTGAATTTCCAGTTTTCTTTCCCAATCATTCAAACAGAGGAGTATTTCCTACATACCCTTGACATTCACAGGCAACTTTGTTTCTATCTGGACAGAACTAAGGCTTCTCATAAATCAGGTTAGCTGTTCCTGGCCTATTCTGGTCCTAGAATTGGATGTGCCGTTTCTAAGGTCACATTGGCTAAATGGTTAAAAGATTGCGTAACATTTATTTACAAAACTCACAATATCCCTCTGACTACAGCCGTAACGGCTGATTCCACTAGGTTGGTCGTAACTTCTGCTGCCTTTCATGCTAGAGCTTCTTTACCTGACATTTGTGCAGCTGTGACTTGGGCTAGACCCCATACCTTCATCAGTCATTACAAATTGGATTTGGCCTCCAGAGGAAGAGTGTCCTTTGGTTCAGTGGTGCTCAGGAATGTCCTTCCATGAGAGCCTCCCAGGAATAAAGGTAGCTGGGGACTCTGTCCCAGGCGTAAGGAATGAACGAGGATTAACAATATCAGATAAAGAAGTTATGTCTTAACATAACATTCCATCTGTATTGTTGATCCTCTTTCAGTCATTACGACCTTCCCTCCTTCCCCCTCCAGAGGCTTATAGTGGATCGCATCATCCGGTTTTGTTAGGTCCTTTGACCAGAGGTAGCCTCTACTTCCTTTGACTTGCAAACTCAATCTGAGGTAGCAGGGAGAGGGGAATTGTGGGTAAGAGTTTAGCTCAAGAGTTTGTGGCTGTCGCGAGCTTGGAAGATGGCCGGCTCGGTTCCGAGGTCGGAACCGATAACCCAGGTGTAATGACTGAACGAGGATCAACAATACAGATGGAAAATTATGGTAAGACATAACTTTGTCTGGTTCCCCTACATTAAAATGAACATATCTAAAAGACGGAAAATAAACAGGCAAGCAGACAGGCTCTGCACTAAGGCCGATGAAGCCTTAGTGCAGAATTAGTCTGAGAAGTATTTTTTGTCTCTTAGCTGTGTTTAATTTAGTGTGGTACGACTGACCTTGTACTTCTAACTTGTATTACTTCTGATTTGTATAATGTTTAAATTTGACTTTCTTCCAGGGTAGCTCCCTACTTTCTCAAGTCTCAGTCTAGTAATGCCCACATACTTCAGAGGACCACTATCTTTTCTGATCATACGTTTTCTTCATTTGTCCTGAAAATCTGAGATGCCTTTCTTGTACTCTTCAGAAAGAGTAAACCATCTTGAATTTATATCTCAACATCCGCTGTCTCTTAATAAAGCTGCTTGCTTCTCCTTTTCCTAGCCACCTGTTATTTTAAAATAAAATAATTTTAAATAACTTTCTTTTTCCCCTTCAGCTATGTTTACATATCTCTGTGCTTTTTTCTCATACCTATCTCACAGTGTCAAGTATTGCTCTACATGCGACTGTCTCCCCATCACTGATATCTTCTAGTGTGAGATAAAGATGTGTTCAGCTACTGCAGTTCTTTGACTTATCTCCTTTATGTTGTACTGAGTTTTAATCAACTAGAATTGGGTTTGCAGCTGAAAATAAAACTTTATGGTATGTTTACTTTGCATTTCCACTTTAATTCCACCTACTGTACTTGGTCACCATTACTTAAAATATGAAGTTTGTTAATGTATGGTAGATAATGTTAGTTATTTAAATGCTAATGTGTACCAATATATTACTGTACAAGTCTGTAGTAAGGTTTATTTTCTTGTTCTGAATTCTAGAATAGAGTGCATATTTCTTCAGTTTTCCTCCACTGTGGTTAAAATAGGTCTTATGGGATCAGTCCTGTACGCTGGTTACCAAACAGTGATAAATAGAAACTAAAATGTAGAGAAATCCAGTAAATGGGGAAAACAGTTTTGCACAACTTGCATTTTTCATCGACTCACAGAATATGTATCAGATGAATTCAGTCAGAGTCTAGCTTATTCTGTTTGGATGCACCTGTCTGCTATCTCAAACTGTTTACCTCTGACCCCCCCACCTCTGTTTCAGCCAAGACAACCAATCTCACCATTGTAGGACTTCAGTTTTGCAATTGGTAAACGTACCATTCCTCCTTTTGAACATACAGTAGCATCCCTCTTATCCAGTCTCTCTTTAACCAGCCATCAAATTTCTACCGTAGGCCTAGCAAAAGACAACAGAATGACAGACATTTGAGTTTTAGACTTCATATTCATTACAAAAATACATACTAACACAAGTCATGTTATTCTAGCTAATTTATAACCTATAAATGCTATTTTGTATACTTTTTCTGATTAACCAGACATTTGTTTATCCAGCCTAAGGTCCTGTGCCAGCGAGACCAGATAAGGGAGTCTACTGTATGTGCTTAGTTGTTCTAAGATGCTTGTCCTGGAGGAATCTGTTTCTGGTGGCCTTCACTTCAGCCAGGAAGATTTTGAAGTTGTAGACCTTATTGTGTAGAGAACTTTATATATTTTATAACAAGAACAGAATATTTGAAGATGAATCCATCCTTCTTGCCTTAATGGGATCTTTGGGGTTTCTCAGAATCAGTCTGTTGAGCAACCAGTATTTTACTCCAAGCCTTGGAATAGGGAGGAGGGAATTCTGTCTATTGTGGATGTCCCTTTACAACTCAAGGGCTATACTAACATGACTAAAAGACTGCAGATGGACTGAGCAGCTATCAATATCTGTCTTACCTCTGGGTGTGGCAGACCAGTATCATAGCAGGCAGTCTCCAAGCAACTCGACAGTTGTATCAGCTTCTATTACACTAACCATGGCAAAGCTGTAACTGAGAAAGTCAGAACACAACCTTTGAAGATGGCTGCCGCCACCACAGCAACCTCTCTCAGGAGTGCATTTTCCTTACTCTTTGTGTATCTCCTACTTAGACTTCTATTCACGTCTTCTGAAAGTGTTACATGTTGGATATCCAAGCCAGATGTGACTTCTCCACTGTAATATTACAAGACATATTGTGACCTACCATCAAGGTGATGGGCCTACAGTTCTTGGTACTTTCCCATTCATGTTATGACTGCACTGCAGCAGTGATTCTTATGATGAACATAGCAGAGTTGTTTCAGAGTACTTCGTGTTATTGTAGATGTTGGAGTAATTCAGTCATTGGTTCTTCCTTCTTCCTCCCCCCTTATTTTCTGGTAATATTCAGAGCTTACACATACTGTTTTACATATTTTTGCCTGTTCATATAGCACTGTTTGGGGATGCTGATTTATATTTAATTCTATGACTAGATGCTGGGGTTGGAAATTACTTGGATAGGAATCTAGGTGCAACAGCTTTCTAATTTGTTCGTAGTAATGTCTCTTGTTTGAGTAGTACTCCGTAATCCTTCTTTCATCTTGTTAGAGATTTGGAGAAGGTTTACAGGAACACTTGCTGACGACTTTTGGCTCCATTAGGAGCAGAGGATGGTAAACACACACACACACACACACACACACACACACACACACACACACACACACACACACACACACACACACACACTTCTCTCCAGTAGTTAAGGCAGTTTCTTCTGTTGCCCACCCAACCTATTGGTTACCCAAAAGATAAGCTGTCTGATAATTTTGCAAGGTAGCTTGGTTTCTTGTTTCTTTGCTATTCTGTCCCCCAACCCCCTTAGGAAAACATGGCTGGGTTAATAATGCTTTGCTGGGGATTTGTTAGTAGGTGGTCATCATTCACTGTTTTTGTCTCTTAACCATCCCCTTGGTTTCTGCAAAGGATACTGCTACCATTACACTGGGAAATTCCTCATCCATATCTAGGCTCTCTGGTAGATTAGCTGAGAGGGTTAACGTTGTTTATGTGCTGCATGTCCTGGCTTTAATTCCCTCAAATTTCCTTTTCACACTGTGCGACTTTGAGCAAGTCTCTTAACCAGGCAGTGCTTCTAGATCGCCCTTTTAAAGGGGCATATTTGTCCATTGTGCTTCCTTGTTAAATAACCGAAGCCATTGCCCAAACCCAGACCATCAGTAGCACAGATGAACATACAGCATTTGTAGTTTTGGGCTGGAATTTTGGATCTTAGCTGTTTGTTTTTAAAAGTAGTGACTTTTTAATGTAAAAAAAAGTAACAGTACTTTTTTCTGCCTAGTTTTAGTTTTACACAGTTCTTTGTTTTTGAATATTTAAAAATGTTCTGCATCATTAACTGATAAAAAGACTGGTGGTTGTACAAAATACAGAAGTACGAAAATGGCAGGATTTTTTTTTTTTTTTTTTTTTTTTTTTTAAGTATTCCTTCCCAGAGAAAGTAAGGCATATTTTGTTAATGTTTTAGCTGTAACATTGGATTTGTACAGTAATTTAGCCTGAGATTTTCATGAAACACATCTTTGTAATATGTAAGTATATCTTTAAAGTCCCATCTGAATGTGAGTTGCACCATTTGTTTGGACCAGTAATGATCAGTGGAAGTTCATAGCTTTAACCCTTTTACCTACTCTCTTCCAATGGTCTGAATCTGCGCAGTAGTTACTTTTCACCTGCATTGTGGCACTTTATGGAGATTATGGAACTTTATATGTAGAAAACTGAGTTGGTATGAATTCTTCGAGTTACTGATTAAAATTTAGATTTTTATACTTGAATTAAAAAGTGTCCAGTGAATCGTACATACTGTAACACTGATGTATGGATTTCATTGGGAAACTGCAAAATTATATTTTGTACAGATACATGTATATTTTATGCCTTTTTACATTTTAAAATGTTCACTTTCTTGTTTCCAGTTGTTTGCTACCAAACTGACATACCCTCAACCTGTAACTCCTTGGAATGTTCAAGAACTTCGGCAGGCTGTGATTAATGGTCCAAACATTCATCCTGGTGCATCCATGGTGATCAATGAAGATGGATCTCGCACTGTGCTGAGTGCATCAAATCAAACGCAGAGAGAAGCTATTTCTAAACAACTCCTTACCCCTTCCACTGGGACTCAGAAAATGAACATGAAAATTGTGAGTAAAAGCTGATGGATTTCCAAGTTTCTTTTTCTTTTTTTTTTTTTTCTTACTTTGTATGTGTGCTCCTATATATGCTCAAATTACGATAATGCATTTAAAATTCACATTTTGAACCTTGCTGTTGTATATTGCAGGAGGTCTGGCAATGTAAGTAACACAAAACTGTAGTAATGCATTAGATCTGTTTCAGCTCTGCAACCTGGTAAATCTGCTTCAGCAGATTTCTTTTCGCACACCTAGCAAAGTCAGAAAGATGACTGTACAATTAAACACCCCAAGACACCACTTCCAGAACTAAGAACTTAGCTCTGCATGTCCTTTTATTTGTGTTGTTTTGTGAAACCCAAAAACAAATTTTATGTAGACCTTAACGTTTTTTTTTTTGTTAACACAGTATTTGCAGCAGATATTGAATAGTGGTTACTGTTTGTAAATCCTTAAATGAGCTAATCAGTTTAGAAAAAGTTAACAATTGTGTGCTAGGCACTTTTAGATTAAACACCAGTGACACTTGTAATACATTTTTTTTTGGAATTGTTGGTTCTGATGTAAAAAAACATTTCCTAACCTTGTTGACTTTGCTTCCCTTGCTGCATTTCCATGATCTTTATCTTTATGAAGTCTGGCAGCTGACAGAGGGTTAAGGCTGTGAGCTGTAGTTCCTGTGTGCCAGTTTTAATTCCATCATCTCTTATTTGCCTGCTATGGGATCTTGAACAAATATGTTAACCAGATATTGCTCCTAGGTTGCCTCTGAAAAGGGATTGTATGCCCCCTGGTTAACAAATGGGTGGTATTATTGTTGTTGTTATTATTATTATTATTATTATTATTATTATTATTATGGCATATTTAAATGAGGGAGTCCCTGAACTTAAAACATTTGTTTGAAGTTTGTTGCCCTAGCTTCCAGAGGGTGTCCATACATGTTTCATACTTTATTCATGCAAGCATTACTAATTTTAATGTGATCATTTCAAGTATAAGACTTGACATCATCGTACTGAGAAGGTTCCCTCCAGCTATGCAGCTGATGATGGTGGAAGTACAGGATAAGAGTTAGAATAAGCTGCCGTGCCTTTACCAACAGCCGAATGATTGTATGGATAATGCATGGAGTGATTTTTGTACTCCTCTTTCAAGAGGCAAGTAGAGCAAAGTTGTGTGTATCCAAGTGGGATAGCTTTTGCTACTTGGTATTTGGGGGAAAAAAAAGTTGTTGTTTTTTTAACTCAGACATTGCTGAAGTCCTGTTCTCAAATCCTTAACAGGCTCTTTGCTGCAGTCACCTACTAGGTCTGAACATTGCCACTGGATATTGGCTTTGGACTTGCAGGATTCATACATTCATATTAGTGAATGGAAGTGTCACAAGAAATTTGTTTATTTTATTGCCTTTTGGTAATTTTACTATGCCCATGATTTTCTTGAAACATCTAAAGCTATTTCCTTGCCTTCTGATTTTTGTACTATTTCATAAAAATCTAGGCACCCCTGGTAGTATTTATCCACCTGACACTAAAAGGAATTCACCCGTTTTTAGATGACTGCCTGAATGAAACATAAACTTTGAAGGCCTTATAAGTATGCTCTTTAACTGCTTATCCTTTTTTTTCCAGCTTAGAGTGTCTTATTAAGTGTCATGTTGGGCTTGACTAAAACAACAAGAACATAAAGCAAAGCTTGTACCATAGTGCCATGAATTTTATAGAAGAAGAAAGAATGTGTACTGGATAACAGTCTTAGGTTCATAATTAAGAATGAATAGCCCTCAGAAATCATGATTTTCTTTGCCCCAATGTACAGTAGTACTGTGATGAAAAAAAGCCTGCACCACCCCTCCCTTCTGCTCTCTGCCTAGACTTGTCATCCCTTCAGTGACGGAGAGCAATTTGCTTCGTGTTTTTGTAATATGATTGTGCTGAGGATAGTTTGCCATTTGATACTGTTGACATAGTTTCCGTTCCTGTGTTTGTTCCTCAAATTTGATGACTAGTTAATTTTAACAAGTGCATTTATTCATTACAGTTTAACATGCAACATGAGTTCAAGTACATTAATGATAAAAACAATCAAGAACATGTAAAGCCCTGCTAAGTTTGATTCTCTTTTGTTACCAGGAAAGCAGTTACTAGGAAGTGGAAATCAAAAGTCTAACATAATGGAGGCTCTGAATATTGTAAAGGAAATAAATAACTGGTAGTGGGATCTGTAGAACAGGAATGACCAGATTTCATAAAAATGAAATTTGTGGGAACAAAACATGCAGAATAAGCGTCAGGGGGAGACATAAGGTTTAAGGGGACAAATTAGGCGATTTGTGTATTGTGAGTGGGTTCATCTCTGATAATTTAAGTTTGAGCAGAGGAACCAGGCAGGGGTGTCCTCTTTCCCCTTTCTTGTTTGCACTAAATTTAGAACCATTGGCTTAGAAAATAAGATACTCAAATTCAAGGATAATAATTGGTATGGTAGTCAAAAAAAGCTGACTATTTGCAGATCTTATTTTATACCTGGTAAAACCAGGAAAAGGACATTTCAGTGTTGTGGAACATTTTGAGGCATTTTCAGATCTTTTTGGGATACAAAATTAATGAAGCTAAAACAAAGCCAAAAGCTGTAAATTATATACCCACACACAAATTGGTTCAGCAATATCCATATTTATGGGGACATGATAAAATGAAGTACTTAGGAGTATGGATTAAAAGGATTCTGTTGTGACAGCTAAGTATATGTGAGAAGAGACTAAACGAAAGATGATACAAAAACAGAAATCAAAAGCTGTGTTTTATGGATATAGATAGCCAGATACAAGCAGTTAAAATGTTTAGTCCCTTTAGCTTTATATGCAGGTCAGGCATATTTTAAACAACCAGAGGAGAAATTGTGGATAGCAGTTAATAAAGAGCTGAAGGATTTTATATGGGAGGGGGAGACGGCAAGGGTCAAGTGGGATAAGCTGATTCTTCCAGTTCAACAAGGCAGTTTAAGATTACCCGATTTGCAGGGGTATTTCAAAGCTACACAGTAAAGGCAGCTGCACATAGTATAAGTAGAAACCTATAATTCAAAGTGGAAAAGGATGCTGATGGTGGAACAGAGTAAGCTCAAGAAACAAGGAGACACTGGGATTTTGGATGTAGACCATTCAGGAGAATAACAGTAACCATGCAGAATATTCTATTCATAAAGTAGTGAAAGTATTATAAGAACTAACCAACACAGAAATGGAGAAAGGAGATTCTGCCAATAGGGATGACTGAAATTAGGAATACAGAAGATAGGCAAGAGCAAGCTGGAATTTATTGGACAAAACTGGTAAAATAACCAAGGTATTGGGAGCAAATAATTAGCGAGGGAAAGGTAATAGAATGGGAAGAGGCCAGTATTTTTGGACTGCAGGATAGAGATCATCTTCCCTGGCAAGGATTGATATCAGAGTATAGGCAAAGAGAAAGAAATAGGGGGATCCTGAGGGAAAGACCAAAATTGATAAAGATTTTTTGTAGAATCTAGAATAGAAGCTGCTGTTAAAAAAGGAATAATTAGTAGAGCATACAGATTGTTGCATTATAACTATAAGACTCAGAGGAGGTTAGAAAGGATAGGGAAGAGAGATGGGATAAGCAATTCACAAAGAAACAATGGAGGGATATATGTATGTCACCTAAATATGCAACAAATTCTAGAAGATTTAGGATCTTTGATTGGAAGTGTTTATATATGTATTTTTATACCCGAAGTAGACTCCAAAGAATTTTTCCTCAGGTAGACAGCAGATGTTGGAGGTACACTGTGGAAGAAAGTGGGAACATATTTTCTGTGTGTGCAATGAGTTGTCAGACTTTAAGGATTCTCTGCAGACTGCTCTCTCAGAGATGCAGGGTGAGCAAATTGGTGTAACCAAGGACGTGATTTTTTTGAGACATGATACAGAATCAGAATTGCCTATACATAGGTAAGGCCTTGCTGAGTCTAATTATTTTGGCTGCCAAAAAAGCAATTGCTAGAAAATGAAAATCGGAGTCTAAACCAACATTACTACTAGTAGTGAATATAGTAACAGAGATAAAACAGCTGGGATTGGGATCCTTAGAAAAGGGTATAAGCAAATTGCATAAGAAAAATGGGAATTGTGGGAACAGTGCATACAGAGGAGGAGTGAGGTTTAAAAGAAGGCAAGATCTGAGTGAGGTATGTAATGTTGACTGACAATGACTTGATAGATTATAAGCAATGTATAATGTTTGCAACTACAGTTATGTCAGTATGGTTTATGGAGTATAATGTTTGCAACTAAAATTATGTCAATATGGTTTGTTTTCATTTATGTAACTGTATGAGTGCCAATGTCATATGTGATAATTTAATAAAGATGTTTCTTGTTTAAAAAAAAAGAATCAAATAAAACTTGTGTTAGTACTGCCCTTTTACTTTTGCTTGGTCAGGTTTTGATTGTACATGATTGTAAAGTGGAAAATTTAGCATAATGTGAAGTGGCTATACTGAAGAAGCTAGCAGCTACAGAAACGCTGAACGTTTTTTTTTTTAAATACAGAAAGAGAACAGTATCATTCAGAAAACCTTGTGAGCTTAGGTAGTTTACTGTGTTTTGTTTGAATAAGTAAATAAATCCAACTGAAACTTCATAATTTATTTGTTGTTTCTTTTTTGTGTTGTAAATAACGTAATTGATAAAATTAATATCCTTCCAGGTATATCGACACATTAAAAATGGAGATGTCCTTTTATTGAATCGTCAGCCAACCCTTCACAGGCCATCCATTCAAGCCCATAGGGCCAGAATACTTCCAGGCGAGAAAGTTTTGCGGCTACATTATGCCAGCTGTAAGGCCTACAATGCTGATTTTGATGGTGATGAAATGAATGCTCATTTTCCACAGAATGAGCTCGGTCGTGCAGAGGCATACGTGATAGCTAGCACTGATGAACAGTACTTGGTTCCCAAGGTAACTTTGTTGATCTCCTTTTCCCCCTTAAAGAATGCAATTTTTTTCTTATTTTGAATTTATGCTTATACATACTAGCAGAAAAACTGTTATAAGCTGTTTGCTGAGGTTTATGTATTCATTCATTTTTGTTTACATTCTGTTTTCAGTCAGAAGTCAGTACATGTGGGATTGAAGGCTGAAATTGTTTTTGTTCTTCATTAACTGGATGAAACATTGTAGTCCTAAAATTTTCCCATCTGGGAGCTGGGAGCTTTTTCTGCTTGAGTTGTTGCGTGCTGTAGTTGTCAAGTAGAGGCAGCAGTGCTCTGTGTGTCAAAGTACTTCATTGTCATTACTTCCTGGAAATCCCTAGTACTGTTATTTGCAGGGCTGGAGCCTCTTGGATAGTGCATGGATTCATATACTATCACAGGATCAATTGGCTAATACATCCTTCTGCTGCTTTTATATCGTTAACTCTCCCGTTCTTGTCAACTACCTTTAAGGTTTACAGATTTTCTCCTTATTGTTTTGAGAGCTATTTAAAGTTCATAGCTGTAGATGGTTACATAACCTGAACTTGTCTTTATTTTTTAGTGGCTGTTGAAGTGTGTACTTTGTTGCTTCTGTTGATTGAAAAGAGTTTGCATGTATGTAGCAGAGTTGTGTAAGTTTATTTGATTGAGAAGACTAATTTATTTATATTTCCCAGTATTTTATTTTTCATTTTGGCTTCTACACGTACAGCAATAAAATGCTGTTGTGTGTACAGACTTTTTTATTTGTAAACTGATAGCCTGGTTGATGAGTAACCACCTTGTTTAAAATCTTATCCTGCTGCTAGATGATATAGCACTATCAGAAGATGTTAGAAACTGAGTTATTCTAATCCTGTTACTTCCAAGCCTTGTCTTTCTTAGGAACTGCTTTCACCTAATATCCAAAATATAAGGGCAGTTCTTTTTCATGACTACAGTGTAAGAGGAACATTAAACCAAAACTAGGAATTTATCCATCCAGCGTTGTTGTCGCATCTGAATCTCATAGCAACCTTGTGAACAGCTGTGTCCATCCACAGAGTTTACTAGACAAGTAAGGAATAGAAGTGGATTGCTAGGCCTTTTTTGTGCGTCTCCCATTCACCACAAACATACGTATTATAAAGCCTGATCCACACTAGCACTTTTTCTTCTGCCTGAGAAGGGAGCATTACCCAAAGCTTTTCAATAAGTGCTGCCTGTCTCACTCTGTCCACTTGCAGGAGAATGGAAAAGCTTGAGACCTGCATTGTATTTGTTAAAGCAGTATATTGGAGGGCTGTAAATTACAGGGACTGGCAAAGAGGGTCCGCTAGTATAATCTGAATACCATGCATGTCCTGAGTGGAGAATAAGGCAGTCAGATACCTCCTCATGAAGTGTCCTCATGCAAGGTTACATTCTTGTCTCTTGCAAGTCATGAATTTCTTATAGAACAGAGCGATGATGAATATCTTCCCATAGTCATCTAATGACAAAAAGGTGCAGCAGGTATATCCCCAGCACAGTCATCCAAGTGTTATATCTCTGACTGTCTTCATTAGCTCACCTGTGTTTGGGCACATGGGGCTGCATTGCATCTCACCTTCTGTCTTGAAACAGACCATGTTTCCTGTTGCTTCCTGTGAGGTTGTACTCAGAACTGATGAGTCCCCCCCTCCCAAGCTTCCTCATGAGTCAGGGTAGAGGAGGATCCCACACATGAGTTCAAGTTGAAAGATTGAATGACTAAAACATCGAATGTCAGTTCGTCGAGATGAAAGCATTGAATGCATTAGTCATCGAAAGCTGACTTTGTCAAATCTAATTGCATCAAATCACAGTAGTGGAGTGATGTCCATGCTAGCCTTCTTACGTACCTGTTAAAACAAAGCACCACTTTCTTTGTTCCCCTTAGAAGCTTGCGTGATGCAAACTTGATACCTTGCATGCTGGTTGAACACATGAAGCCTTTGTCTTTGAACTAAGTGGAGAGGAAGGTCTCCTTCCCCTTATTGTCTTGGGAAGAGGGATTTGAAGACTGAAAGGTCATTGTCTGTGAGAGGGACAGAGATAATGAGACTTTACTTTTATTTCAGCTCCCCATTAGATGACTCCTTATTTGTGAAAACTGTCAGGCTGATGAAATCCAGTGTAGACTGGACTGTAACCTGTTGTACTTTTTCTCTAAAACTTTTTAACCGTTTTCTGAGCAAAAAGGGGGAAGAGCCATAGTCATTCCTTAAATGGAAACTGATGATGTTATGTTGTCCTATCTCACCTTTATTCTTACTGGTTGGGGTTTGGAACCGATCACCGGTTCTGACTCTGCTGTATACTAAAGCTCGAAGACTTCCACTTGGCTCATGGCTGAATCCCTATCCCATCATGCACTGGTGTAGTTCCCCAGGTCTTATTTGCCACTAAACAGATTGGAGGCTGTTCATCTTGGCCATAGCTAAGTGTTGAACTTTTTTCTAAAAAATGTCTTTATTCTAGTTTTTTGCTTATATAGTTAGTTAGCTAGTTATATAGCTTCCTTAGTGAGTTATTTCTCTGTCGGTGTGCGTGTTTGCACATATTTA
The DNA here is from genome assembly GCF_019279795.1 of Protopterus annectens. NCBI lineage: Eukaryota > Metazoa > Chordata > Ceratodontiformes > Protopteridae > Protopterus > Protopterus annectens. The sequence continues at coordinate 559,542,169 of NC_056729.1, read as the reverse complement.
GCCATTATTGTGTTTGTGGTTGGCCATTGCTCTTTTTGTCAGGCCTTTCGCCTATCCCGCCTGAACTTTCTAACTGTGTTTTAGAGTTTCGTTAAACTTTTCTGTGGGCACACTCTTTAAGTTAGAAGTGTGTCCAACAAACTGTTGTTCCTTTCCTTCCTCTAAGCTGGTAGTTAGCTTCTCTATTGCCCATTTAATTTAGAGGGCAAAGCTCCTTCCCTTCCTTTTCCTTCCTCTGCAAATCGTTAAAGGTGTATTGTGTTTTTTTCTGAAATCCTTGGATTTGGCATGTTAGTGTGTGGTGTGCATATATATACATATTTACATGTCTTCTTAGAGTGTTGTTTGAACTAGTATATTTACAGTGTGGTATTAGTTTGCAGTTAGTATAAAATGTAATTGTGTTCACTGTGTGATAATGTCTAAGGTTTAAAAGGAATCAAAGCCATCTGGCTTTAAGAAGTGTCAGAAATGCTCCCAGAAAATGTCCATAACCAGTGGACAATAGTATATGCGTGTACTGTCTTGGAGCCATCCGCCTACAAGAGTCGTGTACTTTCTGCCATTGATTTTAGCTCTAGGGTTTTACTAGAGCAGAAAAACAAGTTGATTGTAAGAGGACTTCTAAAGACCCCTTTTTTTGAAACCTTAGAAGGTCAGAGCACCTCCAGTGAGTCCAAGTCCCCATCTGCCGAAACTGACAAACCTGCCAAGAGATCTTCTTCTACCCACTTGGAACTGCCAGGGAAGATAGCAAAGACAGCTCCATCAGAGCCAGACCCTACTGGATCAGACAAATCAACATCCTTGGCGCCAACGCGTTTGGAGCTGAGAGAGACTCTGATTCGGAATCAGTCGCCTGAATTGTTACTGGTCTTTCCTACTCTGCGATCTCCCATTTTACAGAGATCTTGCTCACCAACCCTTTCCTCTAGGAACTCCAGAAGCCTGTCAGATGACGATGTGGACAGGTGGTGCATAGACTGCTGAAGATGCCAACGCTGGCAAAACTCCTGTCTACTCCAACCCAGTCGATTTCGAAGCCAGAGAAGACCTTTTCATCCACGTCGATTCCTCCTCTGAGCCAATCTGGAACATCGGAGCCAGAATGCCCAGAACCTCTTCGGTGCCGAGACCCACTATGGGCATTTCAGACCTGTTGTCTGCTCTGAGATGTCTGGGAGCCGAAGCTATCAGTCAGGTCCGGAGGGGACACTCGGACCCAAGACGTTTTTCTTCTGAGCTTGCCTCTCGGGTCCTCAGCGCAGGTGAGCTCAGCTCCTACGTCAGCTTCAGAGCTGGCCCCCTTGGCTCTGTGGGGTCTCCTCTACTTTCTTGGAACCAGAGGTGTCCATGGATCAGGGAGAGGGGCTTTTGAGCTGATGAGGAGTGTGCTGTCTTCCCATACAGCTCTACACAAAGGCTCTGACATTCTTCCCCCTCAAGTACCAGCTTCTGTCTCTGCACCTCCCCAGCCATAGGACAGCAGAGATTCTGGGCCTCAGGATGCCCCATCAGGCGAACGTCACTCTTCCGAGACCTCTCCAGAATACCCTTTTGAGGAGGCTCCCCAGAAGACACTGGTGCAAGAGGAAGCACCTGGACTCCCCAGACAAGTCAATCACCTCGGGCACTGACCTCGAGGAGTCAGAAGGGTCCCCATGGTCGCCTCTGAGGTTATCTCCTTTGCGGATATCCTAGAAATCCTTAAACAGAGAGATGGCTGGAAACCCATTAGCCCTTCTGATGAGGAGTCAGTGTACCTGAAGGCCTTTGGATCTCAACCTTCAGCCACCTGGGTGTCTCCACCTTTCGACGAACTCATAGAACTAGTTAGTCGAAAGGCATGGGAGTCGCCAGAAGCTATGGAACTGGTCCCCCGGAGGCCAAATAAGTTCATTACAGCTCCAACAGACAAGGAATTTCTCACAAAAGCTGTCCCTGTAATGCTATGGTGGTGCCAGCAGCAACTAAGAAGGAACTTTCCGAAACGTCCTCGTCTGTCCATCCACTGAACAAGGAGTCTCGAACGATGGACAGATATGGGAAGCGTATTTTTTCATCAATGACTTTTGCCCTTAGATCGCTGAATTACCTGACACACATTACGAGACTTCAAAGAGATCTCCTGAAAGAGTTAAGAGGTGCTCTTCAAGGTACACTAGCTTCAGGGGTCTCAGATAAGGTATCCTCTCAGCTATCCACCTTAAACTCTGTAGTGAACTCCTCCATGAGACTGATCCCTTATGCAGCGGATGGAGCGAGTAGGGCAGCGGGTTCAGGAGTTTCCCTAAGGAGACACTCCTGGATAAATTGTGTCACTTTGCGGAGCCTTTTAAGTCTACCTTTTTCAATGCCTCTTTCAATAGTTCCTCACTTTTTGGACCCAAACTAAGAGACATTCGGCAGATGCAAGCAGGAAGGGAAAACTCTCTCTGCCGTTGGGAGTACATTTTTCCATACTTACTAGACCCTACCCCAAGAGTCAGAAGGGGGGAAAAATGTGGTTCAGGAAATCCCAGGGAGTTTCTCAAGATGCAGAAGGTGAAACCTCCCCCAGGAGCAGGGGAGGTATGTAGTAATGGCAGACGCCATCCACGTGGCAGAGGGGGTTCGCAAAACCAGGGTGACCGTGATTCCTTTCGTGGCCGACCTCTCTAGCACTCCTGAAAGGAGGGCTGCCTGCCCTCCTTTGGTGGCAGTCGGGGGTCGGCTGTCTTTGTACCCAGAATCCTGGCAAGAGATCACAAGAGACAAGTGGGTACAAAGCATAATATCCAGAGGTTACTCCATACCTTTTTGCCTTCCCATCCCAAATGTCAAAAACATCCCAGACATTCCACCAAGTCAAAGGGAACAAGCAACTATAGAGATTCAAAAGTTAAAAGTAACAGTTTGTCTGGTATTTGGCAGAGTGACTCTACCTAAATTATGAACCAGAAAGATTGTTAAAATGGTTGTGCATTGCTTTTTTTAAAACAATTATACATTCTTTTTTTAAACGTCTTCATTAAATCACATTTTAAGCAATGTTCTACATACATACACATACATTAATAGAAAAGAAAACCAACCATAACAAACTTTTTCTTTATTATTTTCACACAATGTACATGTCCATTTTTGTAACAATTATTGTTCATTCCAATGTTATGTAAATTGCTCAATTCATGTCTTCCCTTAAACCTCACTTCTTCTCTTGAACATTGTCCTGCATGTAATGTTCCCACAAATTCAGATTTGCTGCTTCCCTTTTGTAGGGATTGCTCTTCCATGTATTTTAATGTCCTTCGTAGTATTCGCTATTTCAATTAAATTTTGTTTAGATTTTGATTTCCATTTTCTTGTAAATTATTTTTTTAGTAGTCAGTACCATTACATTTGGTAAGTAAGGCTTTACTATGCCTAGGTGATTCAGATCCTGTGTCTCAGCTGAAAAGAATAATTTCCTTAGTTACAACCATTGCTCCCCCAGCATTTCTGGCAAAGTATTCTGTTGGAATGTTTTAAAATAAGCCATTTTATGTTCCCAAATAATGTTTCCAATTTCCTCTCTCTTTCCCTTTATGCTTCCAGCATTTCCTGTCTATTTAAGGAAAAATTCTCTGAAGTCATCGTGGGTGATAAAAATGCCTATGCAAATGCTTCCAAGTAAAAATAGCAAACCTTCTGGACTTTGTTGAAAACTTGGTAGCCATATGGATGGCCTCCCAGTGTTTCTTTCTAAATCGACTTTCCATTTTCTTTTTCCAGTCTTTTCTAATCTCCTCTTGGTTGATTTTGTAGGTATCATACAAGATTGTATATGCTATATTAATTCTACCATACCTCTACCAGTACAATTTTTTCACTCTGCACTCTCCTATCCCTTTCAGTTAGCCTATAGTCTGTTATCAGTCCCTGCTAGGGAAGGCAGTCTTTAACTTGCAGTTCAGTCTTCTACTTGGCGTCATCCTTCTCTTTTACCTTTCCCTCTCTATTTGTTCCCAGTACCTTGTTTTCTTTGCTAATTTTCTCCAGCTCTCCCTTGTTCATTTTCTTTACTTCTGTTTACAACCATACCTATTTATAAAATCTCCTTTCTGGCATTCCCATGTTGGCTTAGTTTGTAGAATACTTTCTAATACTCTATAACAATAATATTCTGTATGGTTATTTTCCTTAAAGACCTGCTGCCTAAATCCTTCTCTAGCCTTATTCCTAGAACTCCCTTCCCTCTGTTTCATTATCATCATCCCTTTCCACTTTGCTTTATAAACTTCTGCTTATGCTATTTGTATTAGCCTTAACTGCATAGCTCTAAAGTATCCATTTATATTGGGTAATCATAAACCACCTTGTTCATTGAGAAGAATCAAATTAATTCCATTAACTCTTGCCCACTTTCTCTCCCAAGTAAATTCCTTCATCTGTTTATTTGTTGTCGTTCACAACTTCTCCTCTGGTTGATAAAAACATGCCTGATTTATATGTAAAACTAAAGAACTAAAATATTTCACTGCTTTTATCATAGTATCCATAGCCTTAATCAGGAGCTTTCCGTTTCTCAGTTTTATCTTTTGTTTAGTGTCTTCCTATATGTCCTTCATTGCCATAACTGAATCCTTTGTAGTCCACAGACACACAAGACACCCTAAATATTTCAGCTTATCATATCCCCATAAGTATGGGTATTGCTGCACCAGTTCATCTGTGGGTACGTAGTTTATTGATGTAGTCTTTGTTTTATCTTAATTTAGGCCTTTTAGGGCTATAAAATTGTCTCAAAATGATCCACAATACCAAAATGTCCTTTTCTGGATTTATCAAGTGCAAAAAATTATAATCTGTAAATAATGCAGAATTGTCTTGATTACCCATAACATTTATATCCTTGAATTTATTTGTCACTTACTCTCAATAAAAAGTAAATAGCAAAGGGGGGACGAAGGACATCTCTGTCTTGTTCTTCAACTTATCGAAGAGGAAAGCCTCTCATCTTAATTTTTGCCCCAAGCCCTTCTTATATCCTAGTAGTTGGCTCTCTTTTTCTATTAAAGAATGCAAATGCTGTTATTGCCTTACTCATAAGATCCCAGATGACTCTATTAAATGCTTTCTTTCCATCAAGATCCATTGACAACAGTAGTGCTTTCTTGCATTCTGCTTCACTCTGGATCATCATTGTTCTATTAATGTTGATAGATATTTGCTTTCTGTCCACAAAAACACATCAATCCATATTTATCACTTTTGCCAACATCATTTCCATTCTCCAAACACTTCATAATCATGGATTAAAATTGAAATGAGTTTATATGAAGCTGGGTCTGAAGGGTCCTTATCCTCTTTGGATAATACAGCCACCACCACAGATTTCTTCCAAGATACTTGTAGTCACCTCTACCCCCTGTGAAATCCACTTAAACAAAACCTTCTAGGTCTTCATCATTTCTTTCCCTTCCGAACTCCAAAACTTCCACAGGAATGCCATCTGTTCCTGGAGACTTCTGTATAGAATGATTATAAATCACAAATTTTATATAATCTGTTCTTATCTTGGCTATTAATTGTTTTTTAAATGCACCTTTATTGAATTATCACTTGTGACACAGGCAGTTTTAGATTTATACAAAAATAATCAAACTGTATTAGCAAATTAACGTCAACAAACATTATACTTCACATATATTGCTATATATAATATAACCTAGGAAAAATTACATAAATTATTCAATTCCTGACCCTTTTTTTAAGCAAGAAGCATCTTTATTAAATCATCTCTTACAGCATAAGCAATCATAAATTTATATAAGTGAATACAAACCACACTGACACAATCCTAGTTGCAAACATTTTGCATCACAAACCATACTGACGCACTCTCAGTTGCAAACATTATACCTCACTTAACTACTCAATTTCAAACACTACATAGCTCATTTAATTCCAGCCTTCTTTTAAACCTTATTCCTCCCCTGTATGTATTGTCCCACAATTCCCATTTCTTCATATGTAGTTTCCTCCTACCCTTTTGTAAAGATCTCAGTTCCAGTTGTTTTATCTCTGTTTCTATATTCACTACTTCTACTATAGTTGGTTTAGATTTTGATTTCCATTTTCTAGTAATTGCTTTTTTTGTCGGCCACCATAATTGGACATGGTAAGGCCTTACCATGTGTAGGCAATTACGATTCTGTATCATAGCTCAGAAGAATCATCTCCCTCGTTAGACCAATCTACCCATCCAGCATCTCCAACAGTACATCCCGCAGGGAATCGTTATAGTCCGACAACCCACTGCACTTCCATAAAATATGTTCCATTTACCTCTTTCTTCCCCATAATACCTCTAACATTTGCTGTCTACCTGAGGAAAATGTTCTCTGGAGTCTTCTTGGGGTATAGAAATATATATGTAAACATTTCCAAGAAAAATCCTAAATCTAGATTTTGTTGCATTTTTTGGGAGACATGCCTATATCCTCCCATTTTTTCTTTGTGAATTGCTTATCCAGTTTCTCTTCCCAATCCTTTCTAGCCTCCTGTGATTGATTATTATAGTTGTCATGCAATATTTGATATGCTCTATTAATTATTCCTTATTTTAATGGCAGCTTCTATTCTAGATTCTACTAAAAACTCTACCAGTGGACTTTCATTTAGGATCCCCCATTTCTTTTTATTTGCCTATACTCTGATATCAATCCTTGATAGGGAAGGCAATCTCTAACCTGCAGTCCAGATAAATTCTTGGCCTCTTCCCATTCTATTACCTCTCCCTCTCTAGTTATTTGCTCCCAGTACAATGGTTCCTTTGCCAGTTTTCTCCAATAAATTCCAACCCCCTCTTGCTTATTGTCTATATCACTAATTGCAGTCATCCCTATCAGCAGAATCTCCTTTCTCCATTCCTGTATGACAGGCAAAGAATCACCTCTCAGAAGGCTGTATGATACCAAAATAAAGAGACAGGGCTTTGAGGCAATCAGTTTAAAACATTGTGTTTACTCCCTGTATCCATTTTGTAAGGAACATTTGTAGACATTCCAGCTGTGGCATGTGTCTGGTTGGGCACATTATACTCTGTGATGGGTTTGGTGAGGGCCAAGTACAGTAGTATGATGACCTCTCTGGACCTCAGTGTTTTGTTCTTGCTTATAAGTTGAGCAACACAGAACGGTTTTCTTACTACCTTGGACCCATGGTGATTGAAGGTTAGGTTATTATTTATCTACATGAGTTCCCAGATTCCTGACTAGTGAATCAACTGAGGGTGTTTTATTGATGACATTGTTACCTGGAGTGGCAGGCTTCTCAAAAGGCACTATAATGCATCTCTTGGAATTGAGTTTTAAGCCATGGTTTTGGCACCAAGCATTTGCCTGTGTTAGACCTTCATGAAGGGTGTTCTTGTCTTGGAGGGAATCCAGTAACTGCTCCCAGTTTTCAGTCTTCTCTGAACTTGGTTAGCCGCGAAGCATTTGACATTGGCTTTGACATCTGAGAAGTACCAGAGAGGAATGGGCCTAGCACAGAGCCCTGCGGGTTCTTACTGGTGACTGACCTCTTTGTGGAGGTAGCTTCACCTTTTCTTACCTCTTAGGTCCGATCAGTGAGACAGCCAACAATCCATTGTGTTATAAAGGGGTAACTACTGTACTTAGTTCCATAAGTTTGTTGACGAGGCCTGAGTGGAGTATTGTTTCAAATGCTCCAACCAGAGCTTGGTAGACAGTGTGCACCATTTTCCCCTCATCCATTGCCTTAGTGACCTTTTCAAAGAAGTCCACCATATTCAGTAAGCATAGCCTTCCTTTGGCAAAGCCAAACTGGGATGGATCCAGTTTCTGGAGGTCTCCTATGTCCTTGTTGATAATATCTGTGATAATTCTTTCCATGACTTTGCAAATAAGACTAGTCAGACTAATGGGTCTGTAGTTTCCAGGATCTGTTAAAGGTCTGCCCTTGTGAAGGGGTATGACTGTCACAGTCCTTCATTCATGTGGCACAAAGTCTGTTGTAAGACTATAGTTGAATAATGACCAGGGGTCCTGATGTATCATATTTTAGACTGTTCAGGTGGTGTCCTCAGATGTTATTGGCACCCATTGAGGCCATGGTCTTGGCTTTAGTGAGTGCAACCAGTATGCAATCCCTAGTTATAGATGGAGGGGTTATGTTTGAGGGTATTTTTGGGGGGATGGGTGGAGTGAGAGGAGGGAAAATTTAGAACTGAATTTGTCTGCTAACATGTTCGCTATATTCCTAGGCTTGGTGAATGTGGCACCATTAACCATTAGTTCAGCACATTGCTGTGTGCTGCCCTTGAGGTTTCTGACATAGCTGTAGAATGCTTTATGATTAGCTTTCACCTGGGAGGCTATCTTAAAAAACATGGCTTTGCTTGACCTAATTAGCCCTCTCAGTTGCCTGTATCCATCTAACAAATCCGTGTTACTTCCTTTTTTCTTTGCTGCTGCTATGAACTTGAATGTCCACCACAAAATCCTTTTTTTTCTGAAATCATTTTTGTTAAACTCACATGTTAATTTCTATCCAGATATGTCAACTGCAACATTATTCTTTGCTTTGTAAAGGTCTTCATATAATTCAGTGTCAGTATTCGTTTTTTTTTTGCCTATAAGGTAATATGGACAGAATAGCCATTTTGATAGAAAGGTATTATTTTAATCTATTATGAATGGCATTTCTTTTGAATGCATTTTTCCAGCTTTTAGCTTACACGCACACACAAATGTTTGCTAGGCTGTTCTCATCTCCATTTGAATATATGTCATATTTTTAAGAATTTTGGAAACAGTGGAGCAAAAATCTATACAGATTTCAGGTGTCTATATCACTTCATCGAATAAGTGAATATCGAACGCTCATATGAGTGAATATTCACATACTCGAAAACTGTATTTTGGGAGGCTGTGCCCCCCGCTAAATATGTATTCGTACTCTGTGATCGCACTACAGTGAGGAAAGGGCAAAAATCCTGACCTTCACTGTACCGCAAAAAAAAAAAAAATCATAAACTTCGAGTATGTGAATATTCACTCATGAGCATTCAATATTCACGTATTCGATTAAGTGATATAGACCCAATTTCAGAATCCCCATCTATTTTTAATGTACAGCAAAGGCACAAAACTATAAACATTTAAAAAAATGAAGTTTACTTCTCCATATGGGATCAGTTGTCCAAATTAACAGCTGCACCAACAGGCATTACCTATCCTAATTATGTTAAAGTACATGTTATAACCTTAGTTTTCACTTATACCGATTGCTTCCTGTTCTTTTTTCTCCGTTTTTGCTTTCCACATGTAAAAAACAGTGTATGCTTCCAGTAAACCTTAGATTTTACCTCAATAAAAAATCCACTGGCTATCTTTAAAATATCAACTAAATTGTACACTGTTATATTAAATGCTTTAAAGTATTAAGGCTGTTGGGGAGACTACTTGTAAAATTATTCACTTCCCACAGTTTCAAGCTTCATTTATTTTTCACTAATCTGCTTGCCAGTGCACCTTGAAATGTTAGTTACACTGTACCTCATACATTTCACTCAGCACACAATGATAAGACCCCTCATGATTAATTGCTTGCATCTGCCAACTGCTTATCATTCAGTAATGGTATGGTAGAAATATCACTCTGAGTGATATGACTGATAGGAATATTAGATTCATCATTAGTTATGGAAGCAATGGGACATCTTATTTGCTGATGATCAATTAAATAATCTTGGATGCCAGATGTCATTTCTCTTTTAGGAGTGGTAAAACTTTGCGGGGATATTTTAATCATTATAAACATAAATCATCTTTCACAGATACTATACAAGGGACATTGGATGGTGGAATATTGGTGGGATGCTTCCTATCTGGCCATTGTTCTTTCTGTAAACATATTTGTCAAACAAAGGAATTCACCAGTAAAAATACATCCCATGTATTTAATGTTAGGATTTTTGCTAATTGTAATACTGATTGGGTGGTATATTTAGCTGTATGTACGTGTACAGCATTCTATGTTGGTCAGACTTCTAGACCCATTAGATTACACATTTCGGAACATCTTAGTAATATTTGAAATAAGAATGGTACTAATGCATTATATAAACATACTGCCAAACATTCTACTGCCCAGTTTAAATATATTATTATAGACAAGGTGCATGGGAATAGAAACTTTAAAGCTGGATGGCGCACTTTTTAAATAACAAAGAAAAAACCTGGATAGTTAGACTGGGTTGTCTTTTTTCACCTGGTTTAAATGAACATTTATAATGTTGAATATTGATTGGTGGGTATATGTCTGCTGACTGTGATATTTTACTATTTAAATACAATTAATTTGCAGTTGGTGTTATACATTGATAAAGACTTGTGGCTTAAACCGGTCTGTTGACTGCTTATTGCTTACTGATTTTAATAAGAATAAAAGTCAGTTATCACCTGTCTTGTGAGTGCTGACCTTTTTTGTTTTGAGCTTGGTTCTGTTTTGGGCTGTAGCACCTGCCGTACATGTGGAACTTTTGTGGTTGTTGGCTGAAGTTCAAGGTACTCCTGATTCTTCTAGTCAGCTCCTGTGCTTTGAAATGTTGTTCAAGCATTTTCCTTTGGAACAGTGGAGAAGGTTACACTGGCAAGGTCTGTCTGTGGGCTTTTATTGTCAGAAAAATAAGAATCAAGAGTCACTTTCTTATTGCCAGCTCACTTTTTTTGTTGGCTGAACATGTATATTTCATCCAGGAAAATAAGTTCTGAAGAGAGCAGGATACAACAACTTACATTTCACATCTTCCTCTTAACATTCCCTGATTGCTGCAATATACTTACTTCTCTTCACCCTGGTATGCAGAAAATAATAATTTTCCAAAAACACTCTGCTGTCCCCAATTTTAATACTTTTCTTTCGTGACACACTTTTGGCTGGAGCAGCTGTTTCTTATGATATGTTTGCATCTATGCAAATTTGTCTTGGCAGCTTTCTTTTGGCCAGATTTGACGTATACAAATGATGTGCCCTCTCAGTTAACAAATACTGCTGTGGAGCTCTAGTTTAGTTGCTTATTTGTGTTTTCATACAATTAATGCAGTCTGTTCCTTCCAGTTTCTCTTGTACATCAGAAAATCTCAGGATCTGATGTCAGTCTTCATTTATTTTTTACCTTTGGGATATGGTTACGACCCTCAGAACCAGCTCAGTCGTTAGATGGTGTAGCTCATGCCAAACAAAAACTCTCGAGCTAAGACTCTACTCACAATACCCCTCTCCATATTACCTCAGATCTCATTTGCTGCTGCTGTCACAAGATGCGTCAGCCATTTTCTCTCGCAGCTAAGTGAAATTTTATTGTATTTTTCATCTTTAGTGTAATGTTCTATATATATATATATTTTTTTTTATCCTTCTACTCACTTTTCTGTTGAGTGAGTGTGTTTTCTTACCAGTCAGTAATTTCCAGTACCATTGTTGGTAGTTTCTTTTCCTCGCTATCTACCTCCTTAGGTAACTTAGCCTACCATTGTTGGTAGTTTTCTTCTTTTCTGTTTGTCTGTGTGAGTGTGTGTGTGTTTTTATATATATTTATTTATATATATATATATATATATATATATATATATATATATATATATATATATATATATATGCCTGTTGACACCTCTTTTGTTGGGTGACCTGTCAACATGGCCAAGAAACCAAAAGGCATTACAAGTTTTAAGTAGTGCCAGGATTGCGGTCAGATGTCCAATTACGATGAGCGTTCTTTCTGTGTCTATTGTTTAGGCCCAGCTCATCTTTCCCAAGACTGTGCTATCTGCCTGTCCCATCTTTCAGGCTTTCAGTACCCCGGGCTTTGACTGAACATAAAAATAAATACTAAAAGGACTGATTAAGTCCTCTTTTGAGGAGGCCTTATCCAAAACAGACTTGTCCCCCCTCAAAATCTGATTCTTTAACTAAAAAAGGCCACTCGGTACTTACTTCTCCTTTGGTTCTGATGGCAAAAAAGCATAAGACTTCCACTCCTACTGCTTCCATGGAGCCGAGGCTAAAGTTCATAAACTTTTAGAGCCAACAACGTCCTTGGCACCATCTTCTATGGCGCCACAAGTCTCGGTGCCATCTTTGATACCGATTTTTCACATCCTGATCAGTACCGGCATCTCCATCTATGCTTCCACAGACACTGGAACCTCTATCGGTGCAGAAATCTTGCATAGCTTACATATCCAGGACAACGTATTCTCCCTCTATTGACCCCTTTATGGGACAACTCCCTAGCCCTTTCCTTGAAAGACCAGAATCTACCTCAAGTTTATCTGTCAGTTTCTCCAGGAGTCTTACCGAAGTCGATGTCGTGAGGTTGGTGAATCAGCTCCTGTTGGCTAGGGGTCTATCTGTCTCTTCCCAGACCCCTCTCCCTTATGGAGTTGTTGCATTTTCTCCCAGGATTTCACTACGTTTTCCTCCTCTAATCTGTTTTGAGGGATTACAGCCCCCCCCCCCCGACTCCGATCTCCCTGGTTCCAGTTCCAGCTGCTCTGGTGCCGACAGCCTTTTTCCCTTCGGTTCCAGGATCTGCCTTAACCCCCTTGCTTCCTTCAGGCTTTGAAGGCTCCTGATTCCATAGAGCCAATTCCCCGGAGACCTGACAAAATAGTATCTGCTCCAAAGGACCACCAGCATTGGGCAAAAGGGTTACCAGCAGATGCTATGGTGGTGGCGGTGGCCACCAAGAAGGAAGTAGCTGAAGAGTGTTTCACTGTTCATCCCCCTAATCGAGAGTCCAGGGTGATGGACAGGTTCAGAAAGCAAGTCTGTGCTTCATCAACCTTCGCTTTAAGGTCCTTGAACTTTGACTTTATGGCACATTTCACTAGACTCCAAAGAGATCTGATCAAGGAGTTATCAGATACCCTAGTAGGAGCTGTGTCTGAGGAGGTCCAAGATAAAGTGGCTTCCCAGCTAGCCACCCTGGAGTCTATTTCTAACTCATCCATGAGGCTCATTGCTCATGCAGGTGAAGGGATGACCAGGGCAAAGGTTCAGGTGTTGCCATTAGGTGTCATACCTGGATGCACTTGTGTGAGTTTGCGGAGCCCTTTAAGTCTTACTTCATCAGTCCTCCTTTTGACGGATCTTCCTTATTTGCTCCCAAAGTCAAGGAAACTCTAGCCAGGTGTGAGAAAGATGGAAAGACCCTATCTGCAGCGGGCATATGTTTTTCTGCTCCCAACAGTCCTACTCTAGGAATAAAAGGAGCAGCAAGATGTGGTTCAAAAAAATCCCAAGGGCCTTTTCAGGACACACATGGTGGTGGCTCCCCTCAGGGCAGATGGGGGAGCTCCAATGGAAGATGCAGACCCCATGGCAGAGGTGGCCTGCAAAACCAGGGTTCCAGAGATTCTTTCTCTGGACAGTCTTATCAGTGCTCATGAAAAGAGGCCCAATTGCTTACTTCTGGAATCAGTCAGGGAAGGTATTCACTGCACTCAAGAGCCTGGCGACAGATAACTACAGATGGTTGGGTACAGAGGATCATTGTAAGAGGTTACCATATTCCCTTCATTCTTCTTCTGAAATCAAAACAAAAACTCCCTGATGTTGCACCCAATCTGAGGGACCAAGCAGCAGTAGAGATTCAAAAGCTGCTAGAAAGAGTCATCCCGGAAGTCCCACCAGACCAGATAGGATCCTGATTTTACTTTTTAGTGCCAAAAAAAACAGGGAACTTGAGACCAATTTTGGATCTCACATTCTGAACAAGTTTGTTCAGCAAGTGAAATTCTGAATGCGAACGTTTTCGTTTGGTTTTGGTGTTCTTTTTGTTCGCTTTCCATCTCCAAGGTTTGGTTGAAATTCTGAATGGTCCCGGTTCAGTCTGTACTTCCCTTTTTAGAGGAGAACAATTGGATGTGCTCTGTGGACCTTCAGGACGTGTATTACCACATACAAATGGACAGACGCTCCAGAAGGTTCCTCTGCTTTCAGCTAGGAGCCAGTCATTTGCAGTTCAGAATGCTGCCCTTTGGCCTCACCACAGCCCCCAGGGTGTTCACCAAATGTTTGGTGACAGTAGCAGCTCACTTGAGACTGCATGGATTTTGGGTGTTTCCTTATCTAGACAACTGGCTCATCACCGCTTCCAAATACATCTACTGCTTCACGCAACAGATTTCATCCTACACCTGTTCACTCATCTGGGCATTACCGTGAATCAGTCAACATCTCACCTAAGTCCTACTCAAGATCTAGTGTTCATAGGTGCTCACCCGAACAACGTCTCTTGTGTAATTTCCCTTCTTCTTCACAGGCTACAGAAAGTAAAGTCCCAAGTGCAGGCTATTCTTTCCATCAACAAAGCTCCTGCACTTCTAGTCCTTCAAGCTTTGGATTCCATGGCAGCGACCATCACCTTAGTTCCACTAGCAAGATTTCACATGCAGCTACTACAATGGCTTCTAAAATCCCAGTGGTTCATCCTAACCCTTCCAGTGATGTACCCAATTCTAATCACCAGTCTTTGCAAGATGTACCTATCCTGGTGGACGGAATCCAAGGAAGTTCTTTTAGGCTACCCCTTTGTCCCACCTCATCCCAAGGCCATAGTGACCACAGATGTCTCCCAGATGGGGTGAGGGATTATCTGGGAAGAAAAGATCAAGGCACTTAGTCCCCCATGGAGGCCAACCTGCATATCAGTGTTCTAGAACTGAGGGCAGTGCTATTAGCATTGCAAGCCTTCCAATCTGTCCTCCCTCTAGGAACGATTGCAATTCAATCAGACAACATGTCAGTAGTCTGGTACATCAACAAACAGGGAGTAACCAAATCTTAGCCCCTGTGTCAAGAAGCTCCCAGGCTGTGACAATGGGTGATCTCCTCCAACCACTTTCTCATAGCAACACACATCCCGGGAAGCTCAAACATGATATCAGACAGATTGAGCAGATGCATTCTTCTGCCTCATGAGTGGTCTCTCAGTCCCAGAGTGGCAAAGGAGATTTTCCATCACTGGGGCCATCCTTGCTCCAACCTCTTTGCATCACCCCAAAACAAGAAGTGCAGCAGCTGTTTTGCCCTAATTCCCCCTTGGGGGGAGTCACCGAAAGATGGTTTCCTTCCTGATTGTCCCCCGGGTCTTCTCTGTGCCTTTCCCCACTTCCCTTTGATTCCCCGCTTCTTAAAGAAAGCCAGCAGGTTGAGAAGCAAGGTGATCCTCATTGCACCCATCTGGCCTCGACAAGTCTGGTTCCCCTTTCTGTGGCCTCATTTAGTTCTTCATCCATGGATTCTGGACCCAGTTCCAGATCTTTCGTCTGCCGTTTGGCATACTTTTAGTCCCACCATGAAATCCCTGACAATGACTGCTTTCATAAACAACCTACAATGGAGGTACCTACTCTACTTTCCCTTTGCTTGAACATATGAGGTTTAAGAATAGCAAGTCTTGAAGAATGTTGTAATTTTGTTTTTTTTTTCTTGTGGTGGTGATCCTCTTTTTCTGAAAGCTGAAATTATTCTGTTTTTTATAGTCAGTTTGCTGAACTGAAAGGTAAGTGAAGTAATGCCTAATCAGTTTAAAAGATGTGCATGAAAGAAGATATTTTCCTTAGCCACTTTGGGCCTTAGGTCCCTTCATTTTCCTTTTTCTCTTTTCAGAGTTTCAGCCCTCTCTTATGGACCAAGAAATAGGGAAGCTGGTAATACTGCCTGAGTGTGTGATAAAGGAATCTCTGAAGAAGATACTTACATTGGTCCCTCCCCCCCTTTGTGCTGATGTTCTTCATTCCACATTGCTGCAGTCCTAACTATTGGGTAGTCCGCTGTCCCAGTCGGCCCGAATACCAAAGTATATGGCTGACGTCGGTCAAGGCGCATTAGACTGACGTCAGTACGTCAGGGTACTAATGCGCATGACCGACGTCATATCCTCAGTCTTTTTTGCCGCATGGTCCGATGCAGAAGCAGTTTTGCGAGTGCAGGTTGGCGTTCTGAAAGTTTCTGAAGTCAGAGTTTCAGACCGAATCAAAGTTGGCTAAGTACCCCGTTGGGGAATATTTTGGTTTTTTCTTGCCTCAGTATTTAACCGGATGTCAGAAAAAGTGAATAACTGTATTTCTTGTGGGAAACAGATACCTCATAGGGATTACCATACTTTGTGTATACCTTGTTTAGGGCCTGTGCACGACGTTGTTGGATGCCGCTCTTGTGCTAGATTTAACAAACGCACTATTAAGAGAAGGTTAGACTGTGCCAGGTTAGTTTTTGGAAGCGTTGTAATTATAAAATGCCGTCGGATGCTCCGGCGCTTCGCCAAAAGCGCAAGGATAAAGCAGCAAAGCCTAGAGTGGAAAAACCGACAGTCCCGGACGTCGGTTCTTTAGAAGGCTCAGTGGAGCCGGAGGTTCTGCCAGGAGTTTCTTTGGAGTCTCAGGGAGAGACTTTACTGTTACAGGATGTGTCCTCTCAGGAAGTAGGCCAGGCTGAAGGGGCTTCTCAGGTGGCTGTTCTTCCCTCTCTTCCTAAGGTGGTTAGAGCCTCCCCTTCTGTTTCCAAGGCTTCTTTGAGAGGCAGGCCAAGTTTAACTTCAGTGGGGGTTTCTCCTAGTGCTTCAGGGTCTTTGCCTAAGAAACATATGCTTAAAATGGCAGAGGATTTGATTACTATGATTAGAGGTTCTATGCCCCCTCCTGATAAGAGGCCTAGGGTGGAACCTGAGTTTGAGAGTTTTGAGCAGTGTTCGGAGTCTTCTGAGTCTTCGGCTGAAGACTTGCAGGAGTATCCTCCTTATTCTGATTCTGATGTGGATGATTCTACTCCTTCAGCTTCTCCTCCTGAGGATTTTTCATTTTCAGAGACTCTGCATTCCATGAGGGAGCATTTTAAACGGGAGGAAGGCTGGCTCTTTTCAAAGAAAATTGGGATTTAATTACCCAAGACAGATGGGTTTTGGATATCATTCACCACGGTTACAGGTTTTATTTCCATACCTTGCCTCCTTTCAAAGGCATGCCAGACATTCCTCCTCTACAAAGAAAAGAGGCTCACAAGCAAATTTCTCTGTTGCTCCAAATAGGGGCCATTCAGCCAGTTCCTGTGCCAGAAAGGGGCCTAGGATTTTACTCTCGCCTGTTCCTAGTACCGAAGAAGGGGAACACGTGGAGACCAATTTTGGATTTATCTATCCTCAACACTTATCTGGACATTCCCAAGTTCAAAATGTTGACGTTACAACAGCTTTTACCTCTGCTGGGCAAAGATCACTGGATGGTAACTTTAGATCTCAAGGAAGCTTACCTTCATGTGCCTATCAGACTAAGTTGCAGGAAGTATCTGCATTTTCGAGCTGGAGAGTCTCATTATCAGTTCTCTGCATTGCCCTTTGGCTTATCCACTGCGCCCAGAGTATTCACAAAGGTTCTGGCTCCAGTGATAGCTTACTTCAGGCTAAAAGGAATCCAAATCTATCCTTACTTGGACGACTGCCTGATTCTGGCTCAAGAAAAGGAAGACCTTTTACAGCATTTGGAATATGTGATAGCAGTGCTAAGATGCCTAGGGTATTCTGTGAACGAAATAAAGTCCAGTCTAGTACCCTCTCAAGACATGTGCTTTCTGGGTGTGAGACTGAATACAGCAGCCCAGATGGCCTTTTTAACCCCGGACAAACAAAAGAATCTTTCCAGTTACTTCCAACAACTATCTCTTCAGTCCGGGCTGACTGCAAGGACAGTCCTTCAAGCCTTAGGGTTCATGGCATCTTGTATTCTGGTGCTTCCCAATGCCAAACTGCATATGAGGAAGCTGCAATGGTATCTCAAAATGTATGGACACAGCACTGCCAGGATTTGGACACTGTCATTCAAATAATACCTTGCATTCAAAAGGAATTTTTGTGGTGGGCTCAGGAATGTCACCTAAACAAGGGACTCTCTGTGACCCGGCCAGAGGCGAGTCAGATTCTAACGACAGATGCCTCAGACATTGCTTGGGGAGCTCATCTAAATGGAAAGTGGATACAAGACAAGTGGCCTGCCAGACTACAGCATCTACATATCAACATGAAAGAGATGTTAGCAGTCCAGTTTGCATTAATGGCTTTCAAGGAGTTACTTCTTCCAGGGCAGGTGTTGATTCTAACAGACAACACAACTGTCATGTGGTACATCAACAAACAAGGGGGAACACATTCTTACCCGTTGTGCAGGCAAGCAATGATTTTATGGGAGACTGCGCTCAGCTTGCAACTAACTCTTCAGGCAAGGTTTCTGGCGTGAGCAAAGAACTCTTTAGCAGATGTGTTAAGCAGACAAATCATGGATCCCCACGAGTGGAAACTGGATCTTCATGTATTTCGAAAATTGACAGTGTCATGGGGAACTCCAGACATAGATCTGTCCGCTTCTCCACTAAACCACCAGCTGCCAAAGTTTTGCACAAAGAGGTTTCATCACACAGCTTGGAAAGTGGATGCTCTTTCTTTCAGTTGGAAAAATCTTCATGTGTATGCCTTTCCACCTCTGCCTCTTCTCCCAAAGGTGCTCCTAAAGGTCAGACAAGACAAGCCAAGGATGATTTTAATAGCTCCAGATTGGCCTTGGCAACACTGGTACCCATTACTGAGGAGTCTGGTAAGGAAGCCTCCATGGCCTTTACCTTTGATTCCACACCTGTTGTCTCAGAGGGACGGTCACCTGCTCAATGTCAAGCTTCACTCTCTTCATCTAACAGCCTGGCATATTCTGTTTTGAAACACAGCAGGTCTCAACTTCCTCAACAAGTTTTAAATGTGATTTTGGAAGCCAGAAGACCTAGTACAAGGAAAGTGTACGCAGAAAAATGGAAGAGATTTTTATTTTGGAGTGCAGCAAACAATTTGGAGATTTCTGAGCCTAATTTGAGTGTGGCTCTTCAATATCTTACTGAGTTATTGGACAAAGGTTTGTCTTTCTCTTCCATTAAGATTCATGCTGCAGCAATTTCAGCTCACTATGATTGTGATCCACCATTGTTTTCGCATCCTTTGTTCAAGCAATTTCTTAGAGGGGCAAAGAATATAAGACCCCCACGTAGAGCTCCTACTCCTGCTTGGGATCTCAATTTTGTGTTGGAGAAACTTACTCTACAACCTTTTGAGCCTGTGGCTACTGCTGAATTGAAATACTTGTCATGGAAGACTGCTTTTTTGTTGGCCATTACTTCTGCAAGAAGGGTTTCTGAATTGCAGGCCCTTATGGCGGTAGAGCCTTTTTTGATTTTTCATAAGGATAGGGTATCATTACGTACTAATCCTTCCTTTATGCCTAAGGTGGTTTCTAGTGTGGCTTTAAACCAAACTATTCATTTGCCTACTTTTTATGCAGATCCCCAAAATAAAGGGGAAAAGATTTTGCACACTTTAGATGTACACAGGCAATTGCGTTATTATTTAAGCAGGACTAAGGATTTTAGGCAGTCTCAGCAGTTGTTTGTTTCTTTTGCTTTGAGTTCTCAGGGCAAGCCTGTGTCAAAACAAACTATTTCTAAGTGGATTGGGTTTTGCATTGCATTTTGTTATTCCCATCATGGCAAGGAGATTCCAGCTGGGATTAGGCCTCATTCCACTAGGGCTACTGCCACTTCAACAGCATTTCTAAGGGGTGGCAACTAAGGATATTTTGGAGGCAGCTACTTGGAGTTCAGTGCATACTTTCTCTAAGCATTATCACCTTCCTCTCTACTCTAAATCTAGGGCTGGTTTTGCCACAGCTATTTTGCAAGGCATGTTGTCAGCTCCTGCTTCTTTATGATTTGCCAGCCTCCCTTACCTCTGCTTTGGGATTCTACCCAATAGTTAGGACTGCAGCAATGTGGAATGAAGAACATAGTACAGTTTTGTACCTACCATAAATGTAGATGTTCGAGGATCCACATTGCTGCAGTCCAATTTACCCTCCCTCCTTCCCCTCTGTGTTTAGGGGTGGTTGTGTAGGTGAGGTTATACTCTGGTAATTTTGTATATATTGTACATATTTTTGGTGCAGGAATGTTTGGAGTTTTTGGTTTTGGCCTTGTCTTTTTAGGGTCTTCTGACATCTGGGGCAAGAAAAGACTGAGGATATGACGTCGGTCATGCGCATTTGTACCCTGACGTACTGACGTCAGTCTAATGCGCCTTGACCGACGTCAGCCATATACTTTGGTATTCGGGCCGACTGGGACAGCGGACTACCCAATAGTTAGGACTGCAGCAATGTGGATCCTCGAACATCTACATTTATGGTAGGTACAAAACTGTACTTTTTGCTCAGTCCCTCTTTATTGGTCTTGAGCCTTTTATTCCCCTCCCACTATGGGAGTCCCCATCTCTGAGATAAGATGATCTGGAATGGAGGACATTTGTGCCCTCTTGTGTATTGGACAGTTGAAGCAGTGAGGACATTTCTGTTTTTTTGGCCATAACCTCTCCCTTGGTGGTTAACTTGTGTACCAATGCCATCCTGGGCCTACTTTGACCTGTCTAGGTTTGTGAGTCCTTCCACTCGCATGCTAATGAGAGCTATAGTCATCTGCTTTTTAAGTCTAGTCTTCATCCCTGAGAAACAGCTAAAACTTCATCTGCAAGTCTCTACTTGTATTTGTCAAAGCAGCCAACCCATCCCTGCAGGGTAAGTGAACCAGTGATGGACATTTAGTCATGCCCTCCCCTGCTCTGCATTTTCAGCTTGTGAGTCACTGTTTGAACATAATGACATCAGGTTGTAGTCAGGGCTCTGTCCCTCATTTCTCCTGAGACGTTAGATGCTGCACCCCTTTGTACTTGAATTGCTGAAAGAGACTGCAGTCAAGACCTGTACTTCTGAGTTTCCTGATTTTGAGACTCATGTGACCTGCTTATGATATATATATATATATATATATATGTGTGTGTGTATGTATGTATGTATATATATATATATATATATATATATATATATATATACACACACATATATATATATATATATATATATATATATATATATATATATATATTTTTTTTTTTTTTTTTTTGGGAACCAATGTTGCTGTTCTTTCTGGTAAGAGAAAGGGAAACTGTTGTACATATTTAGTTGTGGTAGGCTGATTAGTAGTGTGTGTTTTGATTGGTTGTGTGCCTCAACTTGTTTTAAATTCAGCTGCAGAGCATGGCCTTGTACTTATTTCTACTGAGGTTCTCAGCACTGAACATCTGTTCAGCTGAATAACTGTAAGGGAACCTTAATTTAGTCCTGTACTTCTGTGAATTGAAAATTTTCGTTGATTTTGAGACTCTTGTCACCTGCTTGGTGTAATTTCCATTTGAAACTGTTTTCTGTCTCTCTCTCTGTGGTGAGGGATGGGGCAACTTGATCTTTCTAGTTTAAGAGCTGTAGGCCATCTTCATTGTACTTTTGAATATCTATGTGATTGAACTCAACTTGCTTTAAAATGTTCTGCATTACACCACCTAGCACTCATTTGTGCTGAGTTACCTGATGTTTTACATTTGTATGCCTGAATTATTGGAAGACTTTGATGCCAAACCAGGTACTTTGTGTAATTGCTGCTCTGTATGTGCAGCACCATGGTGGTATGAACTAGACGCAGTCTTCTTGTACCTGTTCCATTCTCTTTCTAGGTAATTTGTTTCTGTATAGAGTGACTTTCTTAGTCAAGACCACTTTACAGTTAGGACCTAACATTTTGAACTGACTGTGTAACCCCTGGGATCTGCCTTTTGGTAATCTTGATGGAACCAGTCTGTTTCCAGACTGGCCTTATGTTTGAACTTATTTACTACAAACTAAGGTGCATTTCATGGCCTTCTGTTGTGTTCTGCTAAGCTGCAGCCAGTTGCACTTCCTGTTTCCCAAAAAGACCAAAGAGATGCTGCTAACATCAAGCCCATTTTACATCTGGGATCTGTCTACCTTGCAGCAGCGTAGTTAGTACCACACAGAAGACATTGGGTGCCCTTCTTCATTGCTTTTTTATTTCTTTATTCTACTAGGGAGTTGTATTTTTTATTTTTTATTTGCTTGCTTGTTTGTTAGCAAGCCCACTGGATGAAAGTGTCCCTTTTCAGGGGTGTCCCAGGAGTATTGTCTGGTTAAGAGACTTGCTTAGAGTCGCACAGTTCACAAGTAGTGGTGGAAGGAATCAAATACTGTAAGGTGGATTACTAAAAGTAGTTTGGAGTAGGGGTGGGGGTTGCATGTATTTGTGGTCAAGTAAGGCCATGTGAGTTCCCCTAGTGTTTACCTGGGGAAAACACTAGTAAGTCCTTTGGGGGAGAGAAGGAGGGCTATGTGGGGGGGCATTGCACTCCCCCCTCTCTGGTGCTTCATTAGGACATACAGGGAGTAGGGCTAACCACAGAAGTTTTTTTTGTCCTTTTTTAATTAAAAACAAGAAACATCTTTATTGAATTATCATGTTTGACAAAGGCAGTTGTACATTTGTATAAGTGAAAACAAACCATTATGATATAACTGTAGTTGCAAACATTATACCTCACTTATAATCTGTCCAGTCATGATCAGTCAGACATTACATAGCGCATTTAAATCCTGCTTTCTTTTAAACCTCATTCCTCCTCTGCATGTATTGTTCCCACAATTCCCATTTCTTTCTATGTAATTTGCACCTACCCTTTTCTAGAGATCCCTAGTCACTATATTCACTACTTCTTGTACAGTTGGTTTAGATTTTGATTTCCATTTTCTGGTAATTGCTTTTTTGGCAGCCGCCATAATTAGACTCATTAAGGCATTACTATGTCTAGGCAATTCCAATTTTGTATCTTAACTAAAAAAAAAAAATAATTTTCTTAGTTACACCAATTTGCTCACCCAGTATCTCTGATGGAGTTGTCTGCATGGAATCTTTAAAGTCTGGCAACTCATATGTTCTTAACTGCATCTTTCTTCTCCATCACACCTGCAACATTTGCAGTCTACCTGGGGAAAGTTTTTTTGAGTCCACTTTACCTATGTAAACACTTCCAAGCAAATATGCTAAATTTTCTAGACTTTGTTGCATATTTGGGAGACATGCATTTATCCCCCCATTGTTTTTCTGTAAATCGCTTGTCCAGTTTCTTTTTCCCAATCATTTCTAACCTCCTCTGATTGATTCTTATATCTATCATGCAACATTTTGTATGCTATACTAACTATTCCTTTTTTAACAGCAGCTTCTGTTTTAAATTCTACTAAAAACTTTCCCAGTGCTGGCTTTTCATTAGGATCTCCCTATTTCTTTCTCTTTGCCTATACTCTGATACCCATCCTTGATAGGGAAAGCAGTCTCTGCAATCCAGATAAATTCTTGGTCTCATCCTATTCTGTTACCTTTCCTTCTCTAATTATTTGCTCCCAATATGTTTGTTCTTTTGCCAGTTTTCTTCAATAATCTCCAGCCCCCTTTTGCGTATTGTCTGTTTCCCTAATTGCAGTCATCCCTATCAGCAGAATCTCCTTTCTCGATTCCCGTGTGTTGGCTTAGTTCTTAGAATACTTTCTGCTACTTTATGAATATAATATTCTGTATGGCTATTGTTATCTTCCTTGAGAATTTGCATCCAAAATCCTAGTCTCTCCTTGTTTTTTGAGCTTCCCCCACTTCATCATCATCCCTTTCCACTTTGAATTATAGGATCCGATGATGTCAGTTTTCATTTTTTCCTCAACTATTGGGTTCGGATCCGATCCTTTGATCTGACTCTGCTGTTATTTTCAGCTCGTGGCCACTAGCAAACTCTCAAGTTCTTCCCTTACCCATAATGCTTTACACTAACATATCTTGGATCTCATTTGCCATTTTCATTTTTGGGCGTGACACTGTGAGCACTCGAGCTTAGTGTTATAACTGTAAAGTTACTGTATTTATAATCTTTATATCTTTAATGATATAACTTTCATAGTTATCTTTTGTTATTGTGGTTCTGCTTTACCTCCCTTTCTTACACTTTTCCCAACTATGATGAAAAGGAGTACAGAAACCTTTTCTGTACCCCATTTTATTTTACATGCAGTGTGTATACTTGATACTTTTGTAGGTACCTATCTGTCTCTCTCCTTCTCTTTGGTTAAGTGTAAAAAAAAAAAAAAAAAAAAAAAAAGTTTATTTTTTTTGCTATTTCTTCTTCTCTTTTCTGCTGCTCTCATTAGGGGTCATCACATTGGATCACTGGCCAGCAGAACAAGTGACAGTAGAATTTTACAGTATCAAGTTGCCAGCCTGGTGCCTAACCTTGCTCAGAAGACACACACACACACACACACACACACACACACACACACACACACACACACACACACACACACACAAACTGACACACACCCTTAGGGCCAATTTAGAATATCCAGTCCACCTGCAGTGAGTCTTGGGAATGTGGGAGGAAACCCATGTGAATGCAGGGAGGACAAGCAGACTCCACACAGAAGACAACCCAGCTGAGAATTGAACCAAAGACCCTCTTGTATGGCAGCAACACTATTTGTTGTTTAAAAATGTTTGATAAGCAATCAGGATTTAAAAAAAATATCAGAAATGTGGTCACAAATTATCACTTTTGACTCTTGCACTTTGTGCATGTATTGCCTTGGCCCAGATCACCTTCAAACAGATTGCAAGATTTGTAAATTTTTAAAAGGGTTGCTATATTCCTCTTTCTCGGAAGCTCTGTCTGTGACTCGACCCCTAAACTTATGCAGAAGAAACTTTCTGGCAAGCATTCGGGACCATCTGGGTCCTCAACCCCATCCTCTGATCTGATGATGGAACCCACAAAGAAAAAGCTTAAGAAATCCGGTCTAATGCCTGCTGCTTTCCTAAAGCTGGCATCAAAGACTAAATGGGCTTCCTCAGATTCTACCCTTTCAGGTCCAAAGCAGTTATCAAATGCCTGTTACTCTCCCACCATAGATCAGATACCCTCTTTGGTACTATTTCCCTTTTTGAAATCAGGCCGGCACTGCAGATCTCCCTCATTGGCATCATCTCATTTTTCCAGAAGCCTGACTGAGGCTGATGTGGATAGAATGATGAGAAAATTTCTCTCTGCACAGCTTCAGATGGAATTTCTTCCAGCTGCTACCCCCTCGGTCAGGAAGCCCTTGCTGGTACTGCACTTCCTAGTCTCTCTAATCCATTTTGTCATTTTGGAGCCCTTGGATCTGAGTTTCTCAGATCCGTCTAACTTGGATCAGAGGTTCGTAGTATGTTCGGCTCCGAGGATTTCTGTGAGGGCATCAGTTCCAAGTGCCTTGGAGCCAGACAACTCTCTGAGCTGCGGCACCTTTGTCAGATCTGAGGCATTAGTCGACTCTGAAACTGCCAGAGCTATTTATGCCCCTCAGAGCTTTGGCATTGGATAGCTCAGTTCTGGCCTCTGCCTCGGGTGGCTTGCCTTCAAGGCAAGGAGAATCTTCCCCGGGCATTCTGCCTTTGAGTTAGTGGAGAGTGTTCTCTGCTTCTGCAGTACAGACTGTTCCTCCCTCCTCGGATCCACCTTCTGGATCCCATTTGTCTCTGCACTCCGAGCCCCATCATTCCACTCTGCAGGGACAGTCAGCCCAAAGTCTCCAGGCTACACAGCAGGATATTAGTATTGCTTCCAGTACTTCTTTAAACACCCCACTGAAGAAATCTCTAGGAAGAAGTGCAAGAGGAGGCACTTGGAACTCTCCTTGGGAGTCCATCATTAAAGATACAGATTTCAACAACAGGGAAGGAGGGTCCCCAAGATCTCCATTAGAAGACATCTCATTTGGAAACATCCTAGAAATCCTCATGCAGAGGGGTGGTTGGTCCACCAATAACCCTTCCAAAGAGGAATCTATATTCCTGGAGGTCTTTTGGGTCTGGCCCGTCTACATCCTAGGTGACTCCATCCACTGATGAGCTCATTGATTTGATGTCTAAGTAGGCATGGAAGGAACCAGACACAGTTGAGACAATCCCAAAAGACCAGAACGGATTTTGACACCACCTGCAGGAAACAAATTTTGGAGCAAGGGAGTTTTGGAGCAAGGGTTGTGGCAATGGCCACCAAGAAAGAACTCATGGAACAGAGTTCTTCTGTCCATCCCCCTAACAGAGAGTTTAGAGTGTTGGACAGATTTGGGAAGTGTGTATATACTTCAGTGACCTTTGTACTAAGATAATTGAATTATTTGACACACTTTACAAGGTTACAGAATGATCCAATTAAGGAACTTTCAGATTCTCCGGGACCAGTACTCCTGAGGCTGTCTTCTATGGCCTTGCAGTTGGCTTATTTTTCAGAGGCTTATCTCCCATGCAACAGAAGGTACCTCAAGGGCAGTGGGTTCAGGAATTTCTATTAGGAGGCATGCCTAGATGCGCTTGTGTGACTTGCAGAGCGTCCTCTTTCATCAATTCTTCATTTGACAGAAGCTTGTTGTTCAGCCCTAAAGTTAATGACGCGCCCTCTCTGCAGTTGGAGTACATTTTTTGACTTCTCAAAGGACCTTTTCCAGGAATCAACAAGGAGATTGGAAAATGTGGTTCAGGAAGTCTGAGTCCTTTCCAAGATCCCCATGGATGTAGTTCCTCCAGGGCAGATGCGGGGGGACTCAAATGGAAGACTCTGCCCATGCAGCAGAGGAGGCCTGCAGAATAAGGGGTTTAGAGATCCCTTCTCTGACATACTCTACCGGCGCTCCTGAAAGGAGGCCTGATTGTCCATCTCTGGAGGCAATCGGAAGCCATTTATCCCTGCACCAGAGAGCCTGGCTAGACATTACAAAAGACACGTGGGTGCAGAGGATTATTTCCATAGGTTATATCGTTCCCTTTTCCCTACCACCTCCACCAGTTTGCAAAATTCCCGATGTTCCACCCAGTCAGAGGAAAGCAGCAACTTTAAAAATACAAAAGCTGCTACAAAAAAGTCATACAAGAAGTCCCACTGGACCAGATAGGATTTGGAACTTACTCGAGATTCTTTTTAGTGCCAAAGAAAACTGGAGACTGATTTTGGATTTCAGCAGTGTGAACAAATCAGTTCAGCACACCAAGTTCCAAATGGTCGTGGTTCAGTCCATTCTGCCCTTTTTGTGCAAGGACGACTGGATGTGCTCGATAGACCTTTCTGCATGTGTGCTATCACATAAAAATGAATAAATAATACAGAAGGTATTTATGCTTCTGGCTGGGAGCCAGTCATTACTAATTCAAAGCACTGCCATTTGACCAAGGGAGTTCTCCAAATGCATGACAGTAGTAGCAGCTCAGTTGAGACTGCAGGGATTCCAGGTGTTTCTGTACTTGGACAACTGACTCATTATCACCTCAACCTGGCATCTACTGATAAGAGGTCGAGAACAAGTACTACAGACTTGCTCCCATCTAGGGATAACCATAAATTACAGCAAATCTCAGTTAGAGCAATCTCGGACATTGGAGTTCATAGGAGCAGTTTTCAACACAGTATCCATGACTGCTTCTCTTCCTCTGTCAAGAGTACAGAGTATCCGATTTCAGGTCAGGAAAATAATTCATAGCTCTGTAATATCAGCCCGATTAATCCTGCAGGCCTTGGGATCAATGTCTGCAGCTCTCGATCTTGTTCCACTAGAAAGATTTCATATGAAGAGTCTTCAATGGATGTTAACAAATCAGTGGTCCATTCTTCTTCAAGACGTCTGCTCAGATAAGAATTACCCAAGCATGCAAAAGATACCTTTGGTGGTGAATTCACTCAGGTCAAGTTCTGCAAGGCTGTCCCTTCATTCTTCCTCAACCCAAGGTCATAGTGACCATGTACGCATTCCAGATTGGGGGGGGGGACATTTTCTGGGAAATACAATCCAAGGCATATGGTCCCCAAAGAGGTTAGTTTGCGTATCAGTGTCCTAGAAATGAGAGCAGTGCTGTTAGCATTGCAGGCATTCCAAGACTCTCTCCCTTCTGGGATATTTGTGTTTCAGACAGTCAATATGTCCACGGTTTGGTACATCAACAAACAAGGAGGAACCAGATCTTACCCTTTGTCGAGAAGGTCTCAGAGTTTGGCAATGGGTGATCTCATCCAACTAATTTCTATAGCAATGAGCATTACGGGGGAATCCAATGTGATAGCAGACAAGCCGAGCAGGTCCATTCTACTACCTCAAAGTTGTCTCTCAACAAAAGTGGCTGAAGTGATTTTTTGCCAATGGGGCCACCTGTGTAGTGGCCTGCTTGAATCTCCCCTAAACAAGTGCGGCAGGCTCTTTGCTCTAATCCCCCCACCAGGTTAGTCACCAAGAAATGGTCTCCTACACGATTGGCCCCCTGGTCTCCTTTATGCTTATGCCGCAATTCCCTTAACCCCTAAATTTTTACAGAAAGCATCCTGGTTGAAGAATAGAGTCATCCTCATTGCCCCGTACTGGCCTCAACAAATTCAGTTCACCTTCCTTTGACCTCACCTGGATATCTCAAATCTAAGCCTGACCGCATAGTTTCTCCACTTCCATTGATAGCCAGACAACATATGCTCTCCTCCTCTGCTGGTCATATACTTTTGTGCTCCCACAAAGGTTCTACAAGGAAACTTTACAGAAGTAAATAGAAGAGATTTGTCTTTTTGGGCACAGCACCAGTTCATAGTGTCTTTGAATTCTTAGCAATGCTTGTCGGTGAAGGAGACAACTCCTCAACCATTAGAATACAACTAGCTGCTATTTCTAAATTTCACTTAGGGATTGACAACTCCTCCTTGGCTTCATCTAAACTTTGAAAACCTTTTTGAAAGTTACCCCTCCTTTGAGATCCCTTATAAAGATCCAACTCCGCCGTGGGATTTAAATTTGATGTTGCAGTCATTAATTCATTCACCCTTCAAACCAGCAGCTAAATGCGAGTTGAAATTTCTGGCCTAGAAAACTATATTTTTGGTAGCATCCATTCTGCTAGAAGGCTTTCAGAACTTATTCCTTACTTAGTATTTCATAAGGATAGGGTGGTTTTGTGAGTCGATCCTTCCTTCCTTCCTAAGCTGGTATCAGAATCCAACATCAACCAATCTATTAATTTCCCAGTTT
Organism: Protopterus annectens; assembly: GCF_019279795.1. Classification (NCBI taxonomy): domain Eukaryota; kingdom Metazoa; phylum Chordata; order Ceratodontiformes; family Protopteridae; genus Protopterus; species Protopterus annectens. Next base: position 559,513,106 of record NC_056729.1, on the reverse strand, counting down.
TCTTTCCAAAGTTTACAAAGAAAGGTTAATATATGTTATACTTGCTGGATATTCACAGACAATTGTGTTTTAACTTGCATAGAACGACAAATTTAGAAAAAACAGACCAATTGTTTGTTTTATTTGCAGATTTCAAATTGGGCAAGACAGTCACAAAGGTGACCTTAGCCATTTGGCTTACAGATTATACATCCTTTGTCTATAACAAATTATCCCTTTCTTTACAAAACCATCTTAAATATTCCTTTCCAGGGCATCCATGGATGATGTATGTGCGTCTGCTACTTGGGTTATCCCTCATACCTTTATTACTCATTACAGATTGGATCTGGTCTCAAGGGGAAGAGCAGCCTCTGGCTCAACTGTGCTCAGGAATATCCGTCCGTAGAGTCCTCCCAACATTTCAGGTTGCTGAGGAATCTGTCTCAGTTGTTGGGGAGTGAATGAAAATTGACAACATCTGATAAAGAAATTACATACTCACCATAACATTCCATCTGCGTTTCCCATTTTCATTCTTCCTCAACTTTCCTCCCATCAACCCCCTACATTTGAGCTAATGACTTCTGGAAGAATGAGACCTTGTAAGAGAACCACTGTTCCTTATGTTGAACTCTAGATATAGATTTCTTTTAGTATATTGCTAATGTTTTCCTTTTACGCAATAAGCCAGCAAACAAGAGCTGAGGTATGTTAAAGCATAGAACATTATGAGTGATGGAAGAGCTTGAGAGCTTGTTAGTGACCATAGGTGAAAATGGCCAAGTCGGGTCTGAGGATCAGATTTGAACACAATTGTTGAGGAAGAATGAAAATGGACAGCACAGATGGAATGTTATGCTAAGCACATAACTTCTCTTGGCTTGTGCTATACGTAGAGCCTTAACTGTGTAGCTCTGAAATACCCCTTCAAATTGGGTAATCCCAAACCGCCTTGTTCTATTGGAAGAATCAGCTTATCCCACGTGACTCTTTCCACCTTCTCCTCCCAGATAAAATCCTTCAGCTCTTTATTAATTGTTATCCACAACTTCTCTGTTTGATAAAAATATGCCTGACCTGTGTATAAAACTAAAGAGACTAAAACATTTTAACTGCTTGTATCTTGCTATCCATAGCCAGATAACAGAGCTTCCTATTTCTCAGTTATTTATGTATTACATTTGTTAACCAGGTATGTCCGACTGGGCCAGGGGCCCGTTTTCAGCGGAGACCCGGGGAGAAAAGCTCCACAGTAGTGCACTAAAACAATCCTGAATACAATACAACAAAAGTAATAAAATAACAAGCAATAATACACTGCAAGCAAATAGCACAAATGCAAGTACTAGGAAATATATACAAAAAAAAGAAATGAAGATACAAGCTAAGGTGGGAAAAGTAAATATAAGTGGGATAAAAAAAATAACCTGGAGAGTGGCAGGAGCACCGCCAATGACTGATAAGGTGTTCCTTTAGGAGAGAGTTGAACTGATTTGAGTATAGGGTTTTTAGTTATGGTCTCTGGAAGAGTGTTCCAGAGTTTGGCTATTCTTTGTGAATACAGGGAGTTGCCAGTCTATTTGTAGGAGTTGGATACCTTTAGTAAAAGTTTATTGGAAGATCTGAGTGATCTATGGTGAGCAGTAGGCTGAAACAAATGGGAGATGGCAGGGCAGTTGCTGGGATTATAGATTATTTTGTGGGCTAAAGTTAGTTGATTAAGTGACAAAAGGTTGGAGAACTCAAACCAGTTTAATTGTGAAAGAGCTGAACAGTGGGTGATTTGTGGCAAATTTAGCGATCTTATTATAACAAGATTCTAGGTTGTTGAGGTCCAATTTTCGAAGATTTGTGAATATGAGAGAGCCATACAGAAGAGTGGGTAGGTGCCTGCGAGCAGTGGCTAGTCTGGTGTTGGGAGTTAGGAATGGTTTGGCCCTGTTTAAGGCACCTAGTTTGATGTGGACTCTTTTGATAGTTTGGGCAACATGTATATCATATTTGAGGTTGTTCTCTATGGTAACACCTAAAAGTTTAGTGTGGTTTGTGGGTACTGTCTTTGTTCCGTTTGTGGAGAAGATTGAGAGAGTGGGCTGGGAAGCTAGTGTTTTGTTACTGAATAATATAATTTTGGTTTTGTTGGGATTTATAATGAGTTGGTGTTGAGAGAGGCATGTTTCAGTGTCCTGAAGAGAAGATTGCATTTACAGTTGTAGTTCTTGGGGTGAGGAGGCAGAACAGATGAGTGTAACATCATCGGCATACTGTACAATGGAGGCTAGTTGAATTGTTGAACTAAGGTTGTTTGTGAATATGATAGAGAAGTGGACCTATAGTAGAACCTTTGGGTGCACCCGCAGAGATGGGGAGTCAGGGGAAAGAGTTTTCCCATTTTGTAGCCTGTTGCCGACTAGGAATATAGCTATGAAACCAAGTTAGGGATGAAAGTCTGAGGCCATAGAAAGTTTATTAAGTAGGAGCTGGTGTGATACGGTGTCAAATGCTTTGGACATATCGAGAAAGATGGAAGAGAGAAACTGGCCATCATTCATGAGTTGATGGATGGTGTTAGTGAAGGTTAGGGCAGTGTTGGTTCTTTGTTTGGGTCTGAAGCCGTGCTGAGAGCTGGAAAGGAGGTTATTGTTAAGGAAATAGTGAGAGTTGGTTGTGGATGCATTTTTCTAAGATTTTTGCAAGGGGGGGAAAGGATGGCTATAGGACGAATGTTAGTTCTTTGGAGCATCCTCCTTTGTGGAGGGGTATAATGTGAGATATTTTCCATAGAAGTGGAACATATTGTTCTCTAACACAGTGATTAATCAAAATTGAAATGGGGTAGGCAACAGAAATAGCTGCAATTTTTAGAAGTACATTAGGGAGTTTATCTGCAGCTGTGCAGCATGGTTTAAGTTTGGATAAGAGAGTCTTTATATAATTAGTTTGTATGGGTGTAAAGGAGAAGGGGTTGTGAATGGCTGTGGTAGGAATGGGGGACAGTAAGTGGCTGGATTGATTGGTTGTCTAGTAGGGTTGGGAGGTTACTGTGTTGATGAAGTGGGAGTTGAACTGAGTTGAAATAACATCTAGGTTGTTTAACGTAACAGACGTAGGGGTTGAGGAGCTGGTTGATGGATAGCCAGAATTTTTGAGGATTATTATAATTTTTCTGTTGGCAGGATAGGAAGTATGTTTGTTTGTCTTTTCTTATATGTTTTTTTTTAAGTTTCTTAGTTGTTGATAAGTAAAGAGGTCAAATTTGGCTTTGGATGGTGTCTTTGGTTAGCCATTGGATGGTCTTAGTTTTAGTGCAAACTTTTCTAGTGGGGGCTAGATTATTAAGAATAGTAAGGAAGGTTTATTTGAAGTACTTAACAGCAGCATCTAACTGCATGTGTCTAAGTGGGGTCCAGTTACATTGTTGGAGAAGGAGGTTAAAAGTAATGGGGTAGACATTTTTCATGGTACTGATGTAGTTATAGGAGATGTTGCTATGGGTATACATTAGTTTCCTGTAAAGAAAGGTTGGATAGTGATCACTGAGGGAGTCTGGTAGGCAACCAGCTAGGAAACATATGTTAGGTTTGTTAGTTAAAATCCAGTCTAATGTTGATTGCTTTTTGGAGTGTTTGTCTATACAAGTTGGACAGTTTGTTGTTTGGGTGAAGTTGAACAGATTTACAAAGTTGGACGGGTTGTTAGCTGTGCAGGTATGCCAATCTAGGTTAAAGTCACCAAGGACAATAGTTTTATGAGTGAATGTGGTGGATGCCCAGGAAAGTAGATTTTCTATGGTGGAAAGGTTATTGCCTGGAGGAAGATAGGTGGCTATGATTATAGCTTTGCTAGTGTTGATTTCAAGGCTGGTAGTTAATATTTCAGAGTTGGGCAGATCAGGAGGGGTACAGCTTTGCTGAACAACTTTGAGGGTGTCTTTATACATAACAGCAACACCACCTCCGTGTTTATTGAGTCTGTCAAGTTTTATGATGTTATAGCCTGTTGTGAGAATTTCACTGTCCTTAATGTGGGGCTTTAGGCAGGTTTCAGTTATTACAGGTATAGCTGGTGAGTAGGTGGATAGGGTAGTGTGGAATTCACAAGTCTTTTTTATGATACTAAGGAGGTTGAAATTTAACAAGATCGGAGTTAGACACTTTATGAAAGGTGGGAAGGAGTGTGAGTGAGTGACAAATTGAGTACAGGTGGTAGTTGTGAGACATGAGGAATTGATAGTAGGTGTTGAGAATTGATGTCATTGGGACCTGGGTTGGGACAGATGTCAGCTTGGAGTTTAATTTGTGTAATAGAGTGAATACGTCATCTAAGTTTGTTTGTTAGTTTGTGGTATTTGGAAACAGGAGAAATAGGATGGAGGGTGTGAAAGTGTTTGAGAGGTGAGAGAACAGAGGTTGTGTGATTTGAAGAGTTGTGAGTTAATGTTACTATAGATGTGGGATTGTGAGCGGAGTGTGAAATGTGGAAATATTGGTAATTGGAAGTGTATGACATTGTATGAGTGGAAGGAGGTGGAGCTGTAGGTGAGGTAAAGAAAGTGTAGAAGCAGAGTGTTAGAATGGTGTAGAGGAAGTGCATGGTTTGTGGGTGGGAGGAGGTTAGGTGGGAAAAGAGATCAGAGAGGTGGAGTAGGAAGGCAGGGATAGAGAGGATTCTGGGTAGGTGAGAGGATAGGTTGGGGAGTGGTAAGGGTGTGATCTGAATAGGTATAAATGTAATGAAATGTAATGAAAGTGGGGTGGGTGGAGATGGGGGTAGGGTGGAGGAGTGGAGTCAGCCCAAGCGAAGTGAGGGCAAACGGAGTGGGTAGACCCAGAGAGAGGACTTAGGGCCCTTCAGAAACAATTAACAAGCAGGCAAGAAAGTCAAAAATGTAAGCAAGTAAAACTAGAGGGAAAAAGTATCTAGTGTTAGGGAGAGATACAGCTACAGTGAAAACAGTCAGCACACTTTAGATATTGAAGGTAGAGTTGTTAAAAAGAAAATAAGGAGGGAGAGAGGAAAGAAATGAAGACTAGGGTAGGGAAACAATAGCTGAAAAGGGACAGGAGCAAAGAGAACAAGGAGAAAAACTGAGCAAGGTACTAGCGGGAGGGTGTAGTGGGTACAGGTTCAAGCAGAATATTCAGACAAATCACCGGAACCACCACGATAGTAAAAAGTCTTTATTTTAAAACAGAACGAGCGCTTTCACGCACCCAACAAGTGCGCTTCATCAGGTTCAAGCAGCAAAGGAATGGAAGAACCTGAAAAAAGAGGACACATTTTAGAGAAAAGTACGGATGTTGTCAGAGGGCTGAGTAAGGAGTAGGAGAGGGACAGCTGATACAAATATGACCTGGATTAAATGGGGATTAGATAAAAGGAGGGAGAGCTGTTAAATGGGAGTGTTAAGCACCCTGGTGATATGGAGCAGAGAGCAAGGGCAGGGTGCACCAGCAAAAATACACTGATACAAATTTATTTCACTTCGAGAACGTACACTGCCTGCTGATAATGATGGTGTTGGGACTGGCTGTTTGGCCAGAAGACAGGTCCTTGCAGTAGAAGGAAGGTGGCAGGTAGATTTTAGCCTTAGACACAAATCTGAAAAGGAGAGAAAAATGTGTTAGTCAAGGAGCAGCAGCAGTATATGCAAGGTAAAATAAAATGCAGTAGACAATAAGTAATGATGACAGGTAGACTGGCAAAATAAATTAATCTAGGAAAAATAGAATGTGTGCTGTTAGAATAACAATGCTGTAAAACCAGTAAAAAGAATAACCCAATAGCATTTGCGTGCATAAGGTCAAAACTGTAGTACACCACATAACTGTTTAAGCTAATACAACAAACTATAGAATTACAACATTAACTAAGTGGTCTATAGCTTCCAATTAAACATAACGTGCAATAAGACCAGGGAGTAAAACACAGCATTGGAGGCTCACAATTTGGAGAGTGAACTCAGTACAGACCCCCACAGAAAGCAGTGGAGTTTACTCTGCTTGCGGGTATTAGAACAACACAGGGTTTAGTAATGTACCAGAATAATCTCTGTACAATAAACAGCGGTGCCTGTAGGTTACAAAGCTAGGGATTGAGAAATAAGCTTGAATAAAAAAACGTATAATGACAATTAGATAAATTAATTCAGTTTAGTGCAAGCTGAATCTATGCAGAACTAAGTACATGTTAGGTAAAATGTCACATCTAGAAATAATCCAATAGAACACAAATCTGGCATTCATAGGTCCTAAGGTTATAGTAAATGAGCAGCCATTTGTATCATCTCTTGTTTAGTCTCTTCCCACATATCTTTAGCTGCCACACCAAAATCCTTTTTAATCCATACTTCTAAATACTTCATTTTATCATGACCCATAAGTATGGATTTTGCTGAACCAGTTTGTGTGTGGGTACATAATTTGCAGCTATTGCCTTTGTTTTAGCTTCATTAATTTTATATCCTGAAAAGATTTGAAACTGCCTTAAAATGTTCCACAACACTGAAATTTCCTTTTCTTATTTCATCAGATATAAAACAATGTAATCTGTAAACAGACTGCCATACCTGTTATATCCTTGAATTTCTGAGTCCCTTAATTTATTTGCCAGTGGTTCTAAATATAATACAAATAAAGGGGAAAGAGGACAACCCTGTCTGATTCCTCTGCTCAAACAGAAATTATCAGGGAGGAGCCCACCCTCTTTCATTTTCACCTCTGGTCCCTCATATATCCTCCTAATTAATATATAATTTTGTCAGGGGAATGCAAATGCTTTCATTGCCCTGCTTATAAACTTCCAGCTTACTCTGTCAAATGCTTTCTCTCCATCAAGACCCACCAGCAACGGATTCAGGCACCTAGGCGGCGTGATACCCCCCCCGTGAGACAGCTAGATGTGGACACATGGCAGTTTGGCATTATGGCTACATCGACAATTGCCTGTGGACAGTTCCCTGTGGGAATAGAACATCCCCCTGCACCCTAACCGTATGTGGCAGACACAAACCCCCATAGTGTTACACCCTGCACCCACCCAGAAGCCAACATGTGCCATCAGCAGTAGTACAGCTGGTCGACACATGATGCCAAGGGGGCATGAAAGTGGTACTGTGAGATCAGTGTACTGTGGGCAGAGCCTTTATTAACATAACAGATGAAGTGACATGTGTAGTGCTTGGTGTGTACTAGAACCAAATATATTCACAACTTGTAAAAATGTGCTACAGCACTTAGGAAGTCCTGCACATCACTGCAGTCACACCTATGTTGCAAGTTGTGTGTTAGGCGATGCTGCCTTACAACAATAGCCTTCCTACGTGGTGTCACAGGCATCCCCGTCAAAAGTGTCTTCCTTTGGTTGTCTGTCAGGTTCTGTTCCTCTTGTAGAACAGACAGAAGGTCGGAAAGCAGTACAGTAGGGTGTCCAAGTAATACTTTCAGTCGACAATGCCATGGCTCCACCTGGTTATGCTGGTGTGGCAGTGATTTATGCAGTACTTCCCCCTCATCCTGGTGGACAGTGATAGCACGGCCCCTGCAGGCCTTTATTCTCCACTCCACACATGCCCAGTACTGTTTGGAGAGAGCTTCCCGCTCTAAGTGGTACAGGTATCCTTCCACTACCAGCACTGGTTTGCCTTGCTGGCTGGGCACTGTCCAATATCTGTTGCCAAGCTGACCTGGGCTATACTTATATACGAACTCATCATGGCAACACTACTTGTGGTTGGCCTCTCAGCATCCATCAGTGTACCAGGGCAGAGTACGTTAACACTACTTAGGTATAGCCCACTATCAGACTATGGTTATGCTGCAGTTCACCTCCGTTTTTGCTGTAGTACCCTTCTGAATAGCAACTGTCTGCCGCAATGGTCCATTGTAGCAGTATACACACCACCCTGCTCTTACTACCTGTGCTGCTAGGGATACTCTGTGTTCATTTACCTCAGCCGTGGAATTGACAACCGACTGTAGTCCTGTAGGTATCTATCCAACTCGCTTTTACACCACTGGGTCTACTTGTACTGCTCAGGTGCCCTTTAACTCCCAGCTATTGCAGCTGACCACCCAGGATGTGGTGCACAGCCTCCGTTTCAGAGACAGACATTACTTATGGATGTTCCCTTGTGTAGCACCCTTTTCTGCCTACATGCCTCTGCATATGTGTGTACCCCGTCTGCAACAGCCATAGGATCAGTTAGGCTACCCCCATTTAACACGCATGTTGCTTCAGAAGTATACAATCAGTTGATGACAGTGAGGTGGGTGTATATTCCTATGTGTCTGATTTGTGCTTTCCCTCCCCAACGTGCCAGTCTTTCCTTCTACAGTGGTTGCTTCTGTACCATTAGGTAGGTAGTCATTAATTGCCAGGGTTGTCCTGTTCACACCTGCCCTGGGTGTATGGGCATGTCATGTATAAGGGGTAGTGCAGCAGTGATGCCACTGTTTTCGTCATGCACTTGGTATTACAGGAATATGTCTTACTCAGGACTGCCTATTGTTGTCTGCATGTATGTAGGTCTGTGTTGTGCTTCTGGTTTTCCTTTACCTGTGGCTTACTTGTGGATGACTGTTGTAGATATATCAGTCAGTAGTGTACATACCATACATCAATAACTACTGCAATAGCTGGAGACATAGAGGGATAGGTAATACAGATGATAGTCATAATGGTTGACAGTTGCGTTTCTGACTTCATACCCTTCTGAACAGTCATGCTAATGCGGAACCTTTCATTCTATCTACTGTCTAGATCTGTAACAGATGGGTTTGCACTTTATCCCTCTTTTTTGGGCCTTATTCCCACTTTTAAATATGGCTTTCTACAGATGGCTTGTTCTATGCGGTGGGGATATATGCAGTAGGAAGGCTAGGGCACGTTATTTCTATCCCGTTGTGACTGTGCTTGTGCTACTAACAGTGCGCTGGTGTATCTAGCAGCTGCAGATGCAGCTTCATTGGCAGTTCCCAGCTTGCAACTTCCCACTCTATGCTTTTCCTGCAAGGGTTGTGTGTAGGGATGTCTATGCGTGTACATAGCAAGTATGCTGGCATTTTTTGTTTGTTTACTTGAACCTGGTTAAGCTATTTGTGCTGCCGATCACATAGAGCAGCTATGCTGTATTTCGTTTTATACTGTGTTTCTGCACCTTTGTCTTGCCAATCACATATCTGGTGGGGCTGTTTCCACTGTCAGGAAACAGCCTGCTTAGTTCTGTTAGTGATCATCCCTATGTGGCGGGTTTCACATCTGTGCACTCCCACCATGTAGCTCCCTTTCGGCCGCACCGCTCTATAGTCTAGCAGTGCTGCGGCCTTCTGCTTTCAGTATTGTAGCTCGTGGGCATTTGTCTCGCAGTCTACACGTCGGAACCCACCAGTAACAATGGTATTTTCTTACATTCTTCTTCCCTCTGGATCATCAAAGTTCTGTTAATAGTGTTAAATGTTTGCCTCCCTTCCATAAAACCACAATGATCCACATCTATCAATTTTAATATCACCTTTGCTAGTCTTTTAGCCATTGTAGACATAAACACTTTGTAATCATGGTTTAGGATTGAAATGAGCCTGTATGAAGCTGGATCTGATGGGTGTTTACCCTCTTTAGGTATTACAGCTACCACTGCTTTCTTCCAGGATGTTGGTACTTCTCCTCTTAAATACTGTTAAACACGTCTTCCAGATCTTTATCAGTTTTTTTCCCTCCTAGCTTCCAAACTTCCACAGGAATACCATCTATTCCTGGGGACTTTCCTGTAGATTGGTTATACATCACAATTTTTATCTCATGTATTCCTGTCTTAACCATTAGTAATTGAGCCTCATCTACCTCTAATCTTGGCATATTTAATTCTTCCATAAACATTCTCATTTGTATCTTTTCTTGATTTCCATATTTATTTGCTTTATACAGACTTTCATAGAATTTCCTAAATATTTGTGATACCTCTATAGGATCTCTTGATGTCCTTTAAGAATGCAACTGCAGTCATAACATATGGGTTGTCCTGCTTCAGGCAGCCGTCGGTCGGCCGAATTCCAAAGTCTGGGTCCGGCGTCGGCTGGTGTCGCCTCCTCTCCGACGTCACCACGGCTGGAGTATAAAGGCATCGGCCGATGCCATCTTCTTCAGTCTTTCTTGCTGTGCGGTGCCCGAAGCAGAAGCAGTTCGCAAGTGCCGGTCGGTCAGCTGCTGTGTTTTCAGTACCGAAGTCATCTAAAAGCTAAGTACCCCGTTGGGGAACATTTATTCTTGCCTCAGCCGATGTCAGAACAAATTGAGAAAGTTAATAATTGTTTGTCTTGTGGTAAACAAATACCTCATAAGGACTTCCATTCTCTCTGCCTTCCTTGCCTGGGCCCAGACCACGACGTCTCGGCCTGTGCTGCCTGTGCCTGCTTTAATAAGCGCACTCTCAGGCGCCGGGCAGAATTCGCCGAGGACTTTTTCGGTGAATCTTTTGCGTATATCATGCCGTCGGATCAACCGACTACCCAATCTGCTAAAAAACGCAAGGACCGGGACCGACATCCTCGGCCCGCGTCCACTACCGATGCTACTCCCAAACCCTCTGCTGGTGCTCCGGTTCCTTCGGAAGTGGTAAATCTACCGCTCCAGGCCGACGACACATCGTTATCATGACCTTCGGTCTCTGAGATCTCTCCGGTGCCGGTTGTTGATTTTCCTCTGGAAACCGAAGTTCTGGATCTACCCGACACCATTTCTGTGGACAAGGTTACGCCTGCACGTGGGGCTGCTAGGCCTCCTGTATCCATGTCCATCAAGGCCTTTGCACGTGCTAAGGCCGCCAGTCAGGCCAAGGCCCATCCTAGACCTACTGCCCAGGTCCCTTCTTCTGATAAGCAGATCATGTCTCTGGCTGCTGATCTTATTTCCCTTATCAGGGGGTCTCAGCCTCATCCGGAGAGGGGTTCTCAGCCACCTGCAGAGAAAAGGCCCAGAACTGAGCAGATGGACGACCTCTCTTCGGATGAAGCCTCTGGGGATTCTGAGCATTCTGATACCCAAGAAGAATCCTTCCAGGCCTACGAGGACTCTGATGCTGAGGAATCAATTCCCTCTGCTTCCCCTCCAGAGGATTTCTCATTTGGTGAAGTTCTGCATTCCATGAGGGAACATTTTCAATGGCAGGGTCAGGAATTCCCCAGCACAGGCCTTTAGCTATTCCACCTGTTATGGATGTTTTGGATGATGTTTTCTCTGACTCCAGTGCTAACCCTGATTCTCTTCCTCCAGCTCCTGTCAAGCCGGACAGATATTATAGGGTCCCTGACACTCACAAGCACCTTTTTAAGGCCCACTCTGTGGATCTAGAAACTATTTCACAGGGCCCCAAGGGAGTGGCTACCTCCTCTGCCAAAAACCCACTGCCAGCAGACAGGGAAGCAAGGTCCCTGGAGAGATGGGGTAAAAAAGTATATACTTCTACTACCCTGGCCATGAGGTCACTAAATTGCCTTTTTCACATGTTTCAGTACCAGGATTTTCTCCAGGATGATTTACAGAAAAAGTTAGCCTCTCCTGAGCCTATTGATAAAAAGGCATTGCAGGATCATATACATAACACTCAGCAGGTTAATAACCATTTTCTTCAGTGTGGTTATGATGCACTGGAAGCTTCATGTAGGGCATCTATGACTGGGGCTGTGATACGTAGACATGCTTGGTTACTTGATGCACCTTTGGAAAAACAGAAGCTTTTCGGTGCTAATGCACAAGATGTATTGAAATCCATAGAGGAAAAAGCAAAGTCAGTACAGACAGTCAAGGATTTCCTTCAGGTTCAGCCACCCAGATTCAGCAGAAACTGGCCCTCAAAGAATTGGTCCTTCCCCGGCACAGACAAGTTTCAAAGGGGAAAAAGCAGACGTGCCCGAGGTAGAGGGCAATACCGAGGATCTTACAGGGGACGCCAATGGCAACCTCCAAATCAAAGAAGTGGTACAGACAGTTCAGCTGCACCACAAGGACAATCGCAATGACTTGATTTTCATTCCGCCTACAAAGGTTCAAAGAGAAGCACCCTTGGGCGGAAAATTATCCTTATTCTCACAAAACTGGCATATCTTAACCAAGGACAACTGGATTCTGGATTTGATAGACAAAGGCTACAGATTCCACTTCCACACATTACCAATAAGACAAGGCATGCCAAACCTGCCACATCATCAAAGGACAGAGGCACTCTCTCAAGTTTCCAAGCTGTTAAGTATAAAAGCAATAGAAAGGGTTCCTCCTCAGGAGCAAGGCCAGGGATTTTATTCAAGGCTGTTCCTTGTTCCAAGAAAAGAAAACAAATGGAGACCCATACTGGACTTGTCATCTCTAAACACTTTTCTCATAGTGCCAAAGTTCAAAATGCTGACGTTGCAGCAACTCCTTCCCATGCTGGGCAAGGGGTCTTGGCTGGTCACTCTGGACCTCAAGGAGGCATACCTGCATGTCCCAATCAGACAAAGCTGCAGAAGATACCTCAGATTTCTTGCAGGAACAGAGCATTATCAATTCTCAGCATTGCCGTTTGGCTTATCTACTGCGCCCAGAGTGTTCACGAAATGCCTGGCATCAGTAGTGGCACACTGCAGACTGCAGGGGATTCAAATATACCCCTACTTGGACGACTGCCCTCATACAAGCAGACAACAAACAAACCTTAAAAGAAAATTTGGACTATGTCATGCATCTACTGCAGGCCTTGGGATACACGGTCAACATTCAGAAGTCAAAACTACTGCCATCCCAACAGATTATCTTCTTAGGAGCCAAACTGGACACAGAAAACCAAATGGCCTACCTCACAGAGGAAAAACAGCAGCATTTACCAGAGTACTTCAAAGGCCTAGCAAAACTCTCCCAGCTGACTGCAAGGAAAATCCTGCAGGCCCTGGGGTTCATGGCATCTGGCATCCTTCTGATACCTTTGGCAAGACTTCATATGAGAAAGCTGCAATGGTATTTAAAAAACTTATGGTCTCAACACAGCCAAAGCCTAGAGGACATAATCCCACTTATTCCATGTCTGCAAAAAGAATTTTTATGGTGGGCTCAAGCCAGTCAGCAAAACAAAGGCATGTCTTTCAACAGAGCTCAAGCAGGCCAAATGATTACAACAGACGCCTCAGACCATGGATGGGGGGCGCACATGGAGGACAGATGCATTCAAGGGCAATGGACCCCAAAGGAAAGACATCTGCACATAAACCAAAAGGAAATGTTGGCAGTGATACATGCAATCGAGACTTTCGAAAAATCACTACAACAAGGGCATTTACTGATAAGGACAGACAACACCACTATCATGTGGTACATAAACAAGCAGGGAGGCACTCATTCTTATCCCCTCTGCAGACTAACAATGCTTCTCTGGGAAAAATCCCTGAGCCTGAAGATACATTTACAATCCCAGTTTGTACCAGGCAAGGACAATGTGCTGGCGGACAACCTGAGCAGAAATTTCATGGATCCACGTGAATGGATGCTGCATCCTCACATTTTCTTTCAACTGACAAAGACATGGGGAAGACCGGATGTAGATCTTTTCGCTTCCCACTTAAATCATCACCTGAAAAAGTTCTGCACAAGGACTCACCATCCTCTAGCCTGGAAGACGGATGCTGTCTCCTTCAGCTGGAATTCTCTAAAAATTTATGCATTCCCTCCTCTGCCTCTACTGACCAAGGTGATACTGAAGATCAGAGCAGAACAACCAACAGGTATTTTGATAGCTCCAGACTGGCCAAGGCAACACTGGTACCCATTGCTATTGACCATAACTCGGACCAAACCATGGCCTCTGACCCTATGGCCCCTGCTCCTAACACAACACAATTACAGGACTGTACATCAAGACCTGAAATCATTACATCTGACAGCCTGGAGGCTAACATGATTTCTCCACCTAACTCTCTATCAAAATCGGTTCAAGAAATCCTGCTGGAAGCACGCAGACCTTCCACAAGAAAAACATATTCAGCCAAATGGAAGAGATTCAGCATCTGGAATGCCAACAGGGGTCAGGACACAGCATTACCGAGTATACCTCAGATTTTAGAATACTTGGCAGAACTACTTCATACTGGACTTTCATACTCTTCAATAAAGATTCATGCCTCAGCAATCTCAGTGAAATACAACTGTGACCCTCCAGTGTTTTCTCATCCATTGCTAAGACAGTTTCTAAGAGGAATAAAGAATATCAAGCCTCCCAGAAAACAGCCAGTACCTGCATGGGACCTCAATTATGTGTTGGAAAAATTAACTCTTCCTTCATTTGAGCCAGCAGCAAGTTCAGAAATGCAATTTCTTTCATGGAAGGCGGCCTTCTTATTGGCAGTCATATCTGCAAGAAGAGTTTTGGAGATACAGGCACTCATGGCAGTGCCCCCCTTCCTCATTTTTCATCAAGAGAGAGTTTCTCTAAGAACCAATCCTACATTCATGCCGAAAGTTATTTCCAGGGTGTCTCTAAATCAAGCTATTCATCTGCCTGCATTCTTCCCCAATCCTCAAAATAGGGGGGGAAAGCTACTGCATACTTTGGACATACACAGACAACTACGTTACTACTTGGACAGAACTAAAGCCACCAGAAAGTCTGACCAACTGTTTGTAGCTTATGCTGCTGGAGTGCAAGGAAAAGCAATCTCCAAACAAACAATTTCAAAATGGATTGGACATTGCATCAGATTCTGCTATTCTTTCCATGGAAAAGGTGTGCCAGCCAATATTAGGCCACATTCCACCAGAGCTTTGGCCACTTCCACAGCTTTCCTAAGAGGAGTGGCAACAAAGGACATTTTGGAGGCTGCTACATGGAGCTCCGTGCATACATTTACCAAGCACTACAACCTGCCCTTATATTCCAGATCCCGAGCAGGCTTTGCTTCGGCAGTCCTGCAGGGGATTTTAGCTACACCATCCTTATCTTAGTTCCATCCACCCCCAGCTTGGCTATGGTATTCAACCCATATGTTATGACTGCAGTTGCATTCTTGAAGGACATAGTACAGTTTTGTACCTACCATAAATGTAGATGTCCGATAGATATGCAACTGCAGTTGGAGTTTCCCTCCCACCTACCCCTCTGTATCCTTCCTTAGGGTCCCTATCCCTTTTTCCATTAGCTGGGGGTATTCCTATGGTGTATCTGTTTATTACTGTTGTGCATGTTTGGGATTATTTTTATCTATTTACCAAATTTAGCCTTCCTAGGAGGGCACCTGGCATCTGGGTCAAGAAACACTGAAGAAGATGGCGTCGGCCGATGCCTTTATACTCCAGCCATGGTGACGTCGGAGAGGAGGCGACACCAGCCGACGCCGGACCCAGACTTTGGAATTCGGCCGACTGAGGGCTGCCTGAGGCAGGACAACCCATATGTTATGACTGCAGTTGCATATCTATCGGACATCTACATTTATGGTAGGTACAAAACTGTACTTTACCTTCCTTGTTATAGTCTCCCTAAACTTGGTCACAACCCTTTCTGCTTTCTTTTGCCTGAGTCGTTGTGCCAAACGTTTTTCTGCTCTAATGCCATTATCAAAAAACAGCTGTTTAACAGCAGTCCTAAACAGGTGTATATTATTCAGGTAGTCCCTTATTTTCTGCTTAGCACTCTGCAGCTGATCCTCTTTATGTTCTGTGAGATTCTCCCTATTTTGCAATTCTTTACCATTTCTCAGCCCCTCTAAATAATTCTTGTTACTTCTTAACCATAGTACCCTTTATTTTATTTCCATTACATTTTTAAACTCCACCTTAATTTTATCCCACTCCCTAGCTATAATTTCAGAAGGAATTTCTATCCTCTCTAATAGCTCATGAATAATCTTCATTACCTATTTCTTAAATTCCTCTCTTTTCAAGAGATAGGTGTTGATTTTATTTCATTACCCTTTGTTTTTATTTTTCTTATTTTTGGATCATGATTTGAAGTAATTATTTGGTGTGTATCAAGACCTTCAATTAAATGCACATGTTCCTGTAAAATGTAAATTCTGTCTAGCCTAGCCCAGTTTTTATACCTTGGGGAATATCTAAATTCACTCCGAACTCCTATTACTGAATTCACATCTTCCATGCCAAATATTTTTAGTCCCGTTAGTCATGTACACAGATCAGGCATATTTTATCAACCAGAGGAGAAGTTGTGGATAGCAATTTATAAAGAGCTGAAGGACGTTATCTGGGAGGGGAAGAGTCAAGTGGGATAAGCTGATTTCATCCAGTAGAACAAGTTGCATTGGGATTATCCAATTCAGTGGGGTATTTCAGAGATACACAGTTAAAGCTCCTATATATAGCACAAGCAGAAAACCATAATTCAAAATTGAAATGGATGATGATTCAAAAGGGGAAGCTTAAGAAACAAAGAGAGACTGGGATTTTGCATGCAGGTCTTTAAGGAGAACAACAATAATCATACAGAATATTACATCTATAAAGTAGCTAAGCCAACACAGGAGTGGAGAAATGAAATTCTGCCGATAGGGATTACTGTGGTTAGAGATACAGACAAGTAGGCAATAGGGTCTGGAATTTATTGGAGAAATCTGGCAAAGGAACCAAGGTATTGGGAACAAATAACTAGAGAGGGAAAGATGATAGAATGGGAAGATGCCAAGAATTTATTTGGACTGCAGGTTAGAGATTGCTTTCCCTATCAAGGACTGATATCAGAGCGTAGGCAAAGACCAGCACTGATAGAGTTTTTAGTAGAATCTGGAACAGAAGCTGCCATTAAAAAATAGTAATTAGTAGAACATATAAAATATTGCATGATAACTATAAGAATCAAGCAGAGGATGTTAGAAAGGTTTGGTAAGAGAGATTGGATAATCAATTCACAAATAAACAATGGGAGGATATATGTATATCTCTTCTCCTAAATATGCAACAACATCTAGAAGATTTAGGATTTTTGCTTGGAAATGTTTACATAGATACTTTATATCCCAAGTAGACTTCAGAGAATTTTTCCTCCGGTGGACAGCAAATGTTGGTGGTGTGAAGGGGAAGAAAGAGTTAATTGAGAGCATGTTTTTTGGGAATGTGGTGAGTTGGCAGACTTGAAGGATTCTGTACGGGATGCACTGTCGGAGATGTTGGGTGGGCAGATGGGTGTGATGAGGGAGATGATTTTTCTGAGCTATGATACAGAATTGGAATTGCCTAGACATCGTAAGGCCTTGCTGGGTCTAATTATGGTGGCTGCGAAAAAAGCAAGTACTAGAAAATGGAAATCAGAATCTAAACCAGCTATACTATAAGCAGTGATTATAGTAACAGAGATAAACCAACTGGAACTGACATCTTTAGAGCAAACTACATAGGAAAAAATGGGAATTGTGAGAACAATACATACGGGGGAGGAATGAAGTTTAAAAGAAGGGAAGACTTTAAAATGAGCTATGTAATGTTTGACCGAAAATGATTAGATAGATTATAAGTGATGTATAAGGTTTGCAACTGTGAGTGTGTCAGTATGGTTTGTGATGTAAAATGACTGCAACTGGGATTGTGTCGTTGTGGTATGTTTTCATTTATATAAATGTATGATTGCTTATGTTGTAGGTGATGGCTTAATAAAGATGTTTCCTGTTTAAAAAAAGTCAGGAATTGAATAATTTATGTAAAGTTGCTTAGGTCGTATAATATAGCAATATATGTGAAGTACAATGTTTGTAAACGTGAACTTGTTAATACAGTTTGATTACTTTTATATAAATGGAAAATTGCCTATGTCACAAGTGATAATTCAGTAAAGGTGTTTTAAAAAAAGGATGTTTTTACTGCCAAAGAAAGATGCTTGGGGGACAGTTTTGTATCTTTCTTTCCTAAATCTCTTTGTGATGGCGCTGTAGTTCAAAATTCTGTTGCTTCACAACCTGTTACCTCTTCCTCATTTAAGTTTCCTAGTAACACTGTAAGTAAAAGTTGCTTATCTTCCCATTACTTTCCATCCATATTTCAGGCATTTCTTAAGGTTCTGTGCGTGTCAATCACATTATCAGTTCTCTGCCTTAAACTTTTGACTGTCGGCTGCACCAAAAGTGTTCACAAAGTGTCTAGCTCAAGTTATAGCTCATTGCAGGCTACGAGGTATCCACATTTTTCCATATTTAGATTCCTTGCTTATCTTTGCAGAGTCCGTTTCCCAAGTGTCATGAATCTCTTACTTGGGTGAGATATCTTACACAGGCTGTAATTCCAAGAGAACATTTAAATATTTCATGTGACTCCTTCACACAGAATTGTGTTCTTGGAGTGTCAGCTAGACACCTCAGTTCAAAGAGCCTTTTCTTCACAAGAAAAAATAGATCTATGTCTAGATCTATTCCAGTGGTTTTCCAATCAGACTTCATCGCATGATTTTGGGTCTCTGTTTCATAACATCTCTGACAAGACTAAACATGAGAAGGAAGCAATCGTATCTAAAGTCTCTCTGGTCCCACCACTAGCATCCTTTGTCTTTTCAAATCCCAGTGCTGGTGTTTGTCTGAAGAGAAATCACTTGGTGGAGACAGCAAATATCCTTAAATTCCAGTCTCCCTTTCTTGCCTCTCTGTTCCAAAGAGTCAGTCGCCCCAGATGCCTCAGACTTTGACTGGGAGAATTTTCAGGGCACATAAAAGGGCAACGTGTATGGGACACCAGAAACAGACGCAAACACACATTACATAGATGTGTGCCCTGATCAAGCCACTCAACTCTCTACTGAGTAATCTTTGCTGCCCAGGACCTCTTCAAGTTATTAAAGACACTATCACTGTCACATGGTACATCAACAAGCAAGATGGCACCAGGTTGTACCCCATTTGCAGACTAGTAATGTCATCTTGGAATATAGCTTCACAGCGCAGTCTCACTCTACAGGCATCTTACATTCCATCAGAGAAAAACATTGTGGCAAAAAAGCTGAACAGGACAAAGGCAGGCTCTCATGAACAGAAACATGATCAGAGGGTCTTACAAGATTTGACTCATCTGTGGGGAGTTCAAGTAGACATATTTGCCTCCTTTCTGAACAATCGTTTGGCAAGATTCTACTCCAGGACTCCATGGAAGAAGGCCTGGAAGACAGATGCCTTTTCATTTACTTGGACAGGAATGTTTCTATTTGCTTTCCACCCATTCTGCTGATGTCTAGGGTACTTCTGAAGAATCAGAAGGAATCCGCAAAGATAATTGTGTTGACTCTTTTTCTGACCCATGCAGCAGTGGTTCTCTCTTCTTTTGAAAATGGCCAGGGGCAATTACCAGAAGCTTTTACACAAAATGGATCTACCCATACAAGAACAAAGGTGCTTAATATACTGTACTCCAACCCAAATCACCTTCAGATGACTGACTACCTGGATGATGGGGGTCTTAACTCCCTTTAGGCATCTGTTTATGGAGGACATCCAGCAAGTACTACTGGAGGAAAGAAACCTTGATATTAGAAACTCGTATGTTAGGAAATGGAAAAGGTTCCCTGATTGGTGCTAACAACAAAACCAGCATCCATTCAGGACTAGTTTTTCTTTGGTTCTGCAATATTTGTGTGAGTTTCTATGCAATGGGAGTTCTTCATCAATGTTCATTTAATGTCCATTTCAACACGTCTGCCCATGTATCCTCCTCTTTCAGTACATTATCAAACTGGTAGCCCCTCATTGGGATCTTAATTTTGTGTTAGAGAAACTAGCATGTGCTCCATTTAAACCAACTAATCTTGGCTGACTGTTGGTTCCTAATGTGGAAAACTGTTTTACTGATTGCTCTGACCTCTGCAAGAAGAGTGTCTGAGTTGAAAGCTCTTATGGTGAGTAAACCCTGTCTCATTTTCCACAGAGACAGGGTTTCTTTCAGAACTAATCATTATTTTATGCCTGAAATGGTATCCTAGTGTACTTTAAGCCAAACTATCCATCTCCCCATTTTCTTTCCTGAGCCTAAAGTTGAGGGAGAAAGGATACTACATACCTTGGATATCCTCAGCCAACTTTGGGACTATCTTTTTAGAACTAAATCTTTCAGATCCTTAAATCAGTTAATTTCTTGTGGAGGTAAGAAGGGACAACCTGTGTCAAAACAGTCCATTTCCAAATGGTTGTTTCAAGCTATTGCCTTTTGTTATACTCACTACAATAAAATAGTTCTAGGAAGGGTCACAGACCACTCTGCCAGGGCCTCGGCTTCATCTACGGCTTTTTGGAAAGGGTTGAATTCAAGAAGAATTCTAGAAGCAGCAGCTTGATCCTCTGTACTTACGTTTACAAGGCATTACAAGCCTGGTTCCTTCTCTAGGTCAAGATCAGGCTTTCTTAGGACTATTCTCCAGGGACTCCTGGACCCTCCCCCTTTTCACCTCCCAAATGTGGTAAGCTAGGGTAATCTACCCATATAGCTAAAGCTACTGCAGCAACGCTCAATCTGATGAACATAGTACAGTTGTGTAAGTAGACTTACCATAATACTAGATGTCTGAACGATCGCTGCTGCAGTAGTCCCTTTCTCTTTCCACCCCCCCCCTTTTATTGGTGTCTTGTTTATGCCCGAGTATGGACATTTATTTTTTGGTGTTTCTAGCATTGTCCCTTAAGGGTTTAGCCTCCCTTTTTCTGTTGGCTTGGAGCGCAAACCTCTTTTTAGTCTACTCAACTTGAGCTGACTGATGGTTTGGGGGCATGGAAGGTGCCCAGAAACTTTAGAGGTTGGCTGTTATATCCTTGACAGTATACAGCATATATAGCTAAGGCTATTGCAGCAGTGATCAGTTGAGTATCTACTGTTATGGTAAGTTTACTTGCACAGCGGTACCTTCCTTCCCTTTTAGTTGGGAGTCAGTTTCAATTCAAGAGCATTGATCTTCACATTGAACAAAGCCCTTCTTGTGTTCACCAAATGTTTTGAAGTAGTAGCAGCACATCTCAAGCTTTAGGGGTTCCAGATGTTCCCATATTCAGATGATAGGCTCATAACCATTGCCACAAGGGATTCCTTGCTCCAACTGTGCTTTCACCGAGGAATTACAATCAACCCATTGAAGTCTAAACTAACAGTCCCAACCACAGACTTTACCTTGAATATAGCCAAACTTCCAGAAACATGGTTAGCCACTGTGTGTCATCAAGCTTCCCTGGTCCTGTCTCACCAAAATCCCATATTGAACTCCATCTTAGGTCGTTTGGGCTCTATGGCAACATCCATCACCCTTGTTCTTCATGCCAGATTCCATATGAGGGTGTTGCAATGGGACATCTTCAGTCTAGTGATCTGTCCTTCACCTTCCTCTCTACTTTCCAGGCAGACTCACTGGGATATGCAGCCAACATATTCAGTGGTATCTATATTTTACTCTGATTTCTTTAGGTTGTTGTTTTATTCTCCAACCATTGGTGATGCACTGACTTTAGATGCTTCCCCTCCAGGGTTTTGGGGGTGCATTTCGAGGAGAAGAATGATCAAGGCATGTGGTCAATAGAGACCAATCCGCACATTAATGTATTGGAGATGAGCTTGGTCCTCCTGGCACTGCAAGCATTCCATGGCTCCATCCCAACTTGTGTGGTTGCTATCAAGACAGACAGCATGTCAGTAGTCTGGTACATCAACAAACAAGGATGGACCCGTTGTGCTTTTTGTTGGGAAGCAGTAAGAGTCTGGCAGTAGGTAATGCCTTTCCTGCACTTTTCAAATTGCAGTGCATATACTGGGGAAATCCACTGTATTAATAGAAAAGTTGAGCAAGTATGATCCTTCTGATGCAGTAGTAGTCCATCAATCATACATTGGCTTCCATGATCTTCAGTCACTGGGGCCAGCCTTGTTTTAACTTGTTTACAGTCCCATCCAGCACTGAATAAAGCAGTTACTGTGTCCTATTTCTCCAAGAGGGGCAGTCCTCAAGGAATGCTTTGGTTCAGACTTTGCAATCTGGTCTTCTCTCTGCTTACCCTCCGACTGATGTAACAACCAAATTTCTGCAGAAAACAGTCTAATGCAAGGTGAAGATAATTCTTTCATCACCTACTTTCAACCTCAAGAAATATGATTCCTCTTTCTGTGGCTTAATCTGGTGTACCTATCCTGGGTACTCGATCCACTTCCAGTTAATTATCTCTCACCCTGTAGGGAGGCCTTACCCGGTCATCAGATTCATGAAGTTGACCACTGGGTTTATCTACTTCCAGTCATGACTAGAAGCTCCAGGGTTTCTTCAACTGTTGTTCCCATCTTATTATCATCATGTCCGAAGCCTTCTACTAGGAAAGTTTACAGAATTAAGTAGAAAAGATTCTCTATCTGAACCTCAGCCAAATGTCTAGACCCTTTTTCTGCACCCTTACAATCAATGCTATATGTTTCTCAATAGATCATTTTTACGCATGAGCTGGCTACTCCACAGTTAAACATCAGCTGGCAGCTATTTCATATGTTGATGTAGGTGTAGGCCAGATGTCTATTGCATCTTTGAAATTCTGTAAGGCACTGTTTGAAGATATTTTTCTCCTGCAGCCTCCTTTAAGGGATCCTGCTCCACCCTAGGATATTACTGTTCAACTTCAGTTTTTAACAAAACCCTCTTTTGAACCTACAGCTGCTACATACTTGAAATTCCTGTCTTTGAAAACTGTTCTTGGTGGCTACTACCTCAGCAAGGAGAATTTCAGAACTGCAAAATTAGCCCTGTAAACCATCATGTTGTCATCTTTCATAAAGCTAGAGAGACACTTTGAACTTCCACCCTAAGGTTACTTCTGAGACTATCTTGAATCAGGCTGTTCATCTTCCTGTATTGTACCCCAGCTTCTCAAACTAAGGTGAATGTCTCCTGTATTTGTTGGATGTTCATAGTCAATTACATTTCAGTTTACATCGTACCAAGGAACTCAGGAAATCTGGCCAACATTTTGTTTCCTTTTTCTAAAGCTAAACTAGGTACCAGTGTCTCCAAGGTCACGGTGTGCAGGTGGTTGTCTGATTGCATCATGTTTGTCTATCAAGCCAGGGGACTGTCACTACCTAACAAACCTAAAGCACATTTAACTAGAGCAGTAGCAACCTCTGCAGCTTTCTTTTCTAGAGTCCCTGTTTATATCTGTGCTTTGGTCATTTGGTCTATAGTTTATACTTTGTTTCTAATTATAATCTGGACCTGTAGTCGGGGTCTAGGGCTTAATTTGGCTCCACCATCCTCCAGAACATCCTCCCTTAATTCCTGCCAGGGTGTTGTAGCTGGGGACTCTGTCCCATTAGTTGAGATGGACAGAAAAACATCCGGTATGAAAGCTATGTACTTACCATACAGCTAGATCCATATTGTCTTTTTTTCTGTCCCTCTCAACCTTTCCTCCCTCTATCTGTTCCCCATCCAAATTGTTACCATATGGGGCTCTCAATTGATCATAATAGAGAATTGTCTTGCTTACAGTCCTTGTCTGTGTTACTGCTTTTTCAGTCCTTTTGCCTAGTTACCATAAGTTGATTATTCTGTATATGCAGGCAAACTCAGTTTGTGGAACTGTAATAGTGGAAGGGAATTACTGGTAAGGGGGTAGGAGCCCGAGCCTTGGATCCAAAATCTGAGTGTTACCAACATCGAATCCAGTCAGATCAGACATACCCATTAATTGAAACTGACAGAAGACAACATGGATCTAGTGTTGTGTTAAGTGACTTGACCTTTATTTTCCAGTGTAGTTATATCACTTCTTTCTTTTTGGGGTATAGCTCCTGACATGCATTTAGACTGTCTGGCAAGGGTGGGGGTGTACAGCAGGGTTGGATGTGGACAAACAGAGGTAATCAGTAACTTCTCTAAAGCCAGTGTCCTAGCACTCTCAGACGGCCTAAGAATATTTAAATTCTCTCCCCTTCTCCCCTGTAGCAAAAGCAGCGTAAACTGCAGTGGTGGAATCTGAGCATCAACACATTTCCTAATAAAAGAAACTTCAAACACAAATGAATAAAATCCTCTTAATTTAGACGTGATCTCAGAAAGGGCTGTAGAAAACTCTGGCATAAGATCAAAAGTTTCAAAGCCAAATATAAACGGAATATTGCTATTAGTTCAATACATAATCACTAGGCCTTCTTTAACTGAATTGGGAAACTCAGAAGGAATAATCTGTTTTGTACAGAACTGATCTCAAATGGTACCAAATACTGCAACATTCAAAGCATCATGAGTGTACTTGTATTTCAAGTTCTCTTCAGTCTCCCCTCATGTTTCCCCCTTGTTATTTATTCCCTGTCTCATCTATTTAACTGCTCTGTGTAAAACTAAAAACTGTATCTCTGTGGGTCCTGAAAAACAACCAGGTTGTCTCCTAGTGAATGCTAAACATAGCCCCATTGACCCCTTGCAAACGTATTTAGTCTCGGCTGTTGCACTGGGTAAGTGCTAGAAGCTTGAAGAACAGCAATTGTGGTAAGGCTGCACAGTGATGATTCTGCAATTATCCCTGGGAACTATAGACCAGTTAACCTCAGCAGTATTGTTTGTGTTTGTAAAGCCATGGAACTTATTATAATAGATGTCATAAAGCAAGATATTGGTAGCCTTGAAGGCCTCATCATAAGACAGGTTGAATTTTTGAAGGATTGGTCCTGCTGACCAAGTTTGGTTGACTTTTTTGAGAAGGTGGGCTGAAGCACTTCATGGTTGGCAAATCCGTGCATGCTTCTAAACTAGACCTAATTAAGGGCTTACAACTTATCCAGTTACTGTAACAATAACTCATAACATGTGGGTAGGTTCCTAGATTCTCAAACAGTACAAGATTACTCCTGGGAGGTATAGATTTGCAGAATCCACTGTATTACAGCATAAGTAAGTTTAGGTGGTTAGTTTCTGTTTCATCTCTTTGGCATCATACTTAAACTTTTTTCATTGCTTTTTCAAGTTTCATTGATAGTAGCCACATCTCTTATTTATTTTTTTACAGTAGTTAACTTGTATAGTTCAACTGGGATGGACTGTTTTCTTTGGAGTCTGTGGAAGAAAAGCTTCAGGACAAGGCAAGACAGTGCAACTTCATCAAAATAGTCACAGTTACATAATGTCATAATCAAACTGAAAACATGCCAAGTATCATAGCACAGATACCATCCCATATGTAGATGTGATCATTCAAGAACAGCTAACTAATTATGAATTAAATTAAAAAAAACTTTACCAAGTTCATGCATTTCAAAGGACAGGAGATAGTAAGATAAGACATCATTGTGTCTAGTTAAGAGTAGTCCGTGAACAAAACGTAATGTGGGAAACATTCACTGAACTAAGCATGTTGAATGAATACTGTAGATGAATATAGTGAAGTGACACAAGCTGGGGCAATGGATAAGTGCATTTATTTAGCAGTTTTAAGAAATATGAACCAGGTAAAATGAAGTACATTTAAAAGATCATCCTATAACTAGAATACTTTGATATGCCAAAATACATTTCCACTCATTTTTAGGCTATTCTTAAGGCTGTCTTTAATGCACATTTTTGAGAGTTGCAGTGCAGGTTGCAAGGAGGTTTACCCCAGTGTTTTCTTGTAGGCGCACAATGCCGATCATCACCAAATTTCTTATTGGTTTTAGGCATAGAGACAAGCCTCGTAACTGATGTTCTGAGTTAAGTAAAGTTTGTCTTCATTGAATTGTATTATTAGACAAGCAAGGGTAGTCTCCATACTGCAGAAGTTTTTTGCAAAGTGAAGTTGCATTATTGACAGCTGATGATCAGACTGTAACCAGTGTAAGTCGATAAGTCACAGAGTGAAAGAAGTGTAGGTCTTGCCGTAATGGCCATATGTGAATCCATCATACACTTACTAAGGTTAATCGCAAGAATGGCAACATGTAACAATCCTTTAAGATGGCATACAGAATATACAACGAATGACTACATGTAAGAATTTGCAGTAAAAGTGTAGCGGAGTCTTTAAAGCATTGGTCCAGTCTTACATAGAAGGCATGCATTAGCAGAAGGAAGTCTTGCACTATCAGCAAAGCAAGGCTGTGCTTTATCTGAGAAGTGTTTGGTTGGTCCTAATAGTGTTATACATGTGCTGGCAAGGATACAACCAAGAAAATTCTTGGATACAGCTTCCTTGACTGGATATGAGTTTTTTAGGTAATGTTGAGACTTAATACAGTTTGAATTTCAGGAAGATCAGTTGCCAGGCTCAGACATAGCTGCATATTGCATCTGATTTGAAAGTGCTGGGGTGTTACACCATGGATTTTGTTTTGCTGGTGTTAGGCTGCAGTTCTTAGGCAGTGAGTTATGTTTGCAAAGTATAGAAAATGCATTGTAGTTCAGTGCTGATAGAAACAGTGGTACTGCCTGCTAGTATAATAGGTAAAACCATTAAATGCATTGGAGGCATTTTGAGTTTTCAGTAACTGATAATCTTTTTGAAAACTGGGTAGAATAGTGGACCCAATACAGATCCATGAGGGACTCCAACATCTACGGACATAAGTGGAAGAATTGTGTTATTTCATTTCACTACCAGCTCTGTTTGCCAGATATTCTGAGACACATTTGTGGCACTAGCTGTGAGACTTAACACTATCCAGGATCTCCAAGGACTTGGAGTGACAATTGGTATCAAATGCTTTGAAAAGATCTTGGTATAGGGTACCAGTGATGTTGCTGCTTTCTAGATTCCAAATGAAATTACATCATATCCACGGCTAATGCTGTAGGAGTACCAAGGTTGGTTCCTGAAGACATCTTCAGAATTAAAAATGTGTGTATTTATGAGACTGCAAAAGTTGGTGGTTCATTGACCAGATATTAAGTCATCATAACTGAATTTTCAGAATGACAAGAACACGCTCTTCTCTTCTAAACTGATCTGTAAATGTGGATATGTAAATAGGGATAGGCTTTTGAACTATATGAGATCCTCAGTAATTCTGAGGGAAAATTGTTGGGTACATTACAACCTGGCCTTAATTTATTCAGAAATGTGTATGCTAAGTCAACAAAGACCATATGGAGAATGTAGGCAGAGTAGGTATTTGTTTGAGGTGCATTGCAGTCCATTACATTATTACTAAGTGCAAGTTTTTTTTGTTTCACCTGACAGCATGAAGCGCCAACGTTTGTGTTCCTGAGGGTGAAGGCTTTGAATTTTGAGTAGCTTGTATTAGTTTATAAGTGTTTTCCAAAACATTTATGATTTATATGTTAGTGTTATTTATCGAATGTGTAGATTTTTATTGGTAAGTAATTACATTGTCTGAGTGCCAGCAAAAAAGACATTTGGAAAAGGTAAGATAAATTCAACCACAAAAGAAAAAAAAAAATTCTACCTGACTTTTAAGATGTATGCACACTAACCAACAGCTTAACTTCAGTTCTCCCAATGTGGAAAACAGGATGCGAGGAAAAAGTGACATTGAAATTTGTTTTTGTGCAAAATTCAGTTACTGGTCAGCAAGTACACTGTCTGGATGCAACAAAGAAGAAATTTGGAGAACCTGAAAGAAAATCAACCAGTTATGGTGAAGAGAAAACATTGTCTGGGAAGGATTTTGCAGCTGTTCAGCAAAAAGCAGTTAACGCTTCAGCTTTGATTCAAGAGATGACTTCCAGTAATTTAGAGGGAAAATCAAATTAGGTGATTAAAATAATGGAACACTGAAGGAATATATCAACCCATATACCAAAAGACTAAGTTTTAACTAGTTCAAATTAACTGATCATACTGCAAAAATTGGTGGTTGAAATGAAGAAAAAGTTGTCTGAATATGGGTCTTTTCAAAAAGAAATGTTTAAAAAATAGGATTAGAAGACAGTGTGCAGAGGAAAGCCTGAGATTGTCTGTTACTGCAGAGAAACTGGAAGGAACAGACTGAATTAATTTTATGAAAGCACTAGTAATAACTGGTATTCATCAGTAGGATTTGTTAATTGAAAGGATGCATCAAGCATGTGCTCCAAACCTGGCCATGACAAAACAACCATTAGTAAAGATGCAGTCATACCAGCAGAAAGAGCTAATCCTAACAAAACTGTGGCAGAAAGGCAAAGTATTAAAAATTGAAGACGACAGGGTGTTTGTGGAAAATGATTATTCAGTGTACACCAGGCAGAAGAAAAGCAAGTTTATCACAGTAATCAGAAAACGTCAAGAGGCAGGTGTGAGATTCAAACTGCTGCATGTGGCTGTCTTCACAATATTTTTTTTACTGGAGGATTAAAAACATTTTTGATGCATAACGGGTTGAGGAGGAAGTACGTTTATCCAACAAAAAGTGAGCCATCAAACAGAAGGGGACTCTGTTTCTCATGCTTCTGACAGAAAAGTCCATACAGAAGCTTTGCCAGTGAAACCTTTTCCAATGTTCCAAAGGAAATTCTTGAGAGAGATAGAGAAAAAGCACATCATCTGTTTAGAAGAATCAGCAGTAGCTTGGATCTGAAACAGAGTCTGGTATTGGGAGATGTAGATAATCAGGAAGAATACCAGCAACACTGAAGTTAGTGAATAAATGTGAAATTATAAAGCATCAAGTCACACTAGTGAACTATAGCTTTGCAAATAAGTGTCTCAGAAAATACTGGATTTTTGTTGACTTTGTTAAACTTTTATGCGTGGCTGTAAAGCATATACCCCAAATTATGTCTTTAATGATTAGATTGGCCATAAAGTGTAAAAGAAGTAACTGTAAACTATTTTTGTTCTTATTAGTATTTGTATAAAACATTTCATAGTATAAACTGTATGTTATATAGTAAAGCAATTTTGTATAGTGTGTAGTCGGGTATTTTAAATGTGTGTAGGGTAGTCCTTTCAGTGACTGTTATGTTTTAAAGATATTAAAGTAAATGCATACTTTTTAGTTGTGTGAAATATAGATTTTATAGTATAAACAGAGATGAAAGGCTGAACAGAAGCTAGTGCAAGTGAGTATAATACTGTGATCAGGGCTGCTGGGGTGAGGTGTAAAAGTGTTCTGATTATATTATATGAAGAACTAAGATTATAATTTCCCTTGTTTGTACACGTGTGGGTGTTTAGATGAATGTCATTGACTTAACCTATGAACATGAGTTTTTGTAACCATAAAGACATGAAAAATAAGACAAAATGATTAAAGCCATGAAAAAATGCTTATCTTCTTGTACCTGTAAAGATATGACGTTGTTTTTTCCCATTAGCAAATGTTATCAGTGACAGACAAGAAATCTGTAGCTTAAGACGGTTAGTCAAGGGAATTCAGAACATTCTGCTTTGAGTTTAAATTTGTAAAGATTCCTTCAAGCATCTCCAAGTTTTTTTTTCTTTGCTGACTACTTTTACATGGAAACTAGCTGTCAGCAGGTGTAAAACAATCTGCGGAGTTCTGAGCATTCATTCCTGATGAAAATGCTCAATTTAAAGGTAAAGTGACAAGCAGTGCATTTAAAATAAAGTTTACAACTATGGAAAGTGAATAAGAGATAGTAGCCTCCCCAGCAGCCTTAAAACTTTAATGCTTTTAGTAAAGCAGTGCATAATTTAGTTTTATTTAAAGATAGCCAGTGCACTTTTTAGTGTTAAAAAATTAATGTTTTCTGAAAGCATACAAGCTGTTTTTCACATGTGTGAGGAGAATAGAGATGAGAAAAGACAGCAGTTAATATAAGTGGAAACACAAGCTGTAGCATGCACATTTGCATGGATAACCTTAATTTTAAATTAGGTTATATCTTCTAGTACAGTTGTTGATTTGGGGCAATTGTGCCTATCTGGATTGTTAAACTTTATTTGTTAAAAATGTGAATGGTTTTGTATGCTTGTTATTTTATATGGGATGGGGTGTTCTGAAAATACATTGGTTTTTTTTTGTTTGAGGGTTTTTATTAAAATTAAGGTGTTGAGAAATGTGTCAAAGGTTCAAACAGAGATGAGAAGAAACAGCTAAGATCATCCTGCTAAACATGAGTGTGTGCATGTAGGACAAAAGCTGGAAATGATGTGTATTCAAAAAAATCTGTCATGTATAATAAGTGGCAACAGTAGCTTTTTATCATAATAGATACTCTGTCCATAGTATCTTGGAAAGTAAATGGTCTACAGGTACAGACAAAAAGGAAAGCATGCTAACTTGTATTAAGAAATGCAGAGTGCAAGTTGCAGTGCTGCAGCAGATGCATTTGGAAAGAAGTGAGCATGTGAATTTGACAAAGAAAGGATTTCAGAATGCATATTCAGCAGAATATCAGAGAGAAATGAAAAGAGAAGTAATACTGATTGCTAGAGGGGCTCAATAGTGATAGAAGAGAAAAAAACAATAATGGTAGATTTGTTGTAATAAGGTGCTGTTGATATAGATTGAGGCATGTATTTATATTCCATAAAAATCTGCTATTTTGTACCTTTAAAAAATGGGAGAAATTATAGCTTTCAGCAGTAAATATTACTTATAGGTGGGTACTGGAACATGATTTACAACAAAAATTATGTCTCGGGTTGGACCTAGAGGGGAAAATATAACAAAAGAGGGTAGATTTCTGAAGAAATGTATGAAAATATTTGGTATGGAAGATGTGAATTCAGTAGCACGCACTCTGACAGAATTTACATATTGTTCCCCAAGGTGCAATAACTAGGTTAGACTGACTAGAAATTATATTTCACAGGAAGTGTGCATTTAATTGAAAGTTTCAATACACATCCAGATAACCATTTCAGATAATTCACCAATAAAAACTAAGATAAAAATGCAGGGTAATAGAGTAAAAATGAGGCGTGGCCACTTTTCCTTCCTGTTTGTTAAAATGAAAGGAATTTATGGAATGAGTTGCGATGTTCCCACTCTGAGCCAGTAATGAAGTAGCCTGAATCCGTCACCACTGACAGTGGAGAGGGACATTTACTTGGAATAAAAATGGATACACCCAATATTTCCAGATGCAGCTTTCTGCATCAAGCACTTTTTCCCTTAAGAGCTCACATGGAACACACACACAGTCCAAAGGCTGTTTTTCCCACTGTCTCTCCAAATCCCCAATAAGACTCGCCACTGGCACAGCTATGGAGTTGAGTCCTCAGCAGAGTGGCTAAGCCAAGTCCTCCACGACTCTGTCTGTGAAACCAGTGCTTCATGTCCCTGCTCCAAGCAGCCGACACACCACACACACACACACACACACACACACACACATACACACACATACACACACACACACACACACACACACTCACACACACACTCTGAGATTTGATTTTCACACACACACACACACACACACACACACACACACACACACACACGCAACTAATCCTCACCGTGTTTTCCTGACTGATCTAAAGAATTACTGTTCCCTGGTTCACTTACTAGAGCAAGACAAGTTGAAGTAGGTGATGGGTCCATTTATGTCTTAGTCCAAGAAACAGACTGTCCTGAGACTTTAGGCTCATCTAGTAGTAGAAAACTTCATTTCAGTGATGAATTGCAGAATGACATCACCTACATCTGGTTATCTTACTTCTGGTTCCCATGCTACCCCTTTGGCTAGATGCTGCCAGGACTTAGCACATGTATGTCAATAGTACATACATAGAGCTTGCTAAGATCTGTTGCAGCTTCAGTTAGTCAGAAAACCATGAAACACTTCCACTCTTCCAGAGTAGCAATTAGTTCTTTGCTAAAGACAATACAGAAGGCTTCCTGGTACTTGTTTTCTCAGACATTTTGTCTGTGACTGCAATCAGAACTGTAAGATACAATCTTTATGGTCTAAATTAAGTAATTTAATTTCTTAATACTTTTCAGAGTTAGCTGGACTTAGATTAACCTCTTCTGTTCAAGTACCCCTGTTAAAATGTATACATTTAATTACAGTACATCCAGGACCCACTGTTCGTACATTTTTAACACAAACAGCTTTACAAATACATTTTCACTGCAAGCATCTATACAAATCAGCTTGATATACAAATGACATATAATTCTTTACAAGATTCCAGCTAGCTTTGCTGCCATATGTTACACATCTACTCCTCTACTTTATTTAATTATTTTATTTTTTTATTTTATTTTGCATTTGTTTACCGGGAAAGTCCAACCAGACACAGGTCCTTTTTCAGCGGAGGCCCAGGGAGAAATGCTTCACATATTACAAAGAAAAGATTTGACATAGTACAACTTTGTAGTTACAGAAGAGTGACATTTACATTTTCATATACAATATGTCATTTATGATACAGAAATTAAGTGATTAACACAAGACAAAGAAAAATAGATAAGTTTACACTGATTATGGGAAGACACCATTAAGCAGTCTGGTTATAAAATATCTATTCAGAGATATCATTAAACACATTAAACCTATAGAGCAAAGGATTAAGTCTGGAAAGAAGATTCGGATATGAAGTATGATGAAAGAGGCTATTTAAGCTCAAAATAAAAATCAAGTTAACTACCTGACAGTATTGGAGGGAAGGTTGTTATGAGTGAGCAGATGTAAGATAGAGGTAATCAATCCTGGTGAGTTACAATTGCAGGTCCAATTTAATTGGAAGTGTGTTTTTAGGCATTTTTGAACTGGGTCAAGGTAGTGATGGCCATTATATTTGTGGGCAGAGTGTTCCATTTTTTGGCTGTATAGTTCAAATAGAGAGAAGCTCCTGCAGAGTTATTGGCTATAGTGATGTGCAGAAGATGTAATGTTTTGTTATTGGAACATGTAGGACCCTAGTACTGGAGTAAGGTTGTATTAGGTTTTGTAATGGGGTTTTCTTGGGGTAATAAAGTATTTTTGGGTTAGTATAAGTTGGTTATGAAGTAGAAGTTGAAGTTCTACCCAGTTGAGCTTTTTTAGGGCTGAGCAGTGGTGATTGAGATGTGAGCTATTAGAGGTGAACTTTGCTATTTTGTTATAGCAAACATCAAGCTTAGATACCTCCTGATTTTTTTTTTGAGGTTGGTGAGGATAGGGAAGGCATATAGTAGTGTGGACATGAGGTGTGTTTGTGCTATTTTGGCTTTAGTGCTGTTTGTGAGGAATTGTTTTTCTGTATAGTCCCCTTAATTTTTTGTGAACTTTCTTAGCAGTGAGTGAAATGTGAGTGTCAAACCTCATGTTGTGGTCTATCTCAACTCCAAGAAGTTAGGTGTGAGTGACAGGAAGGATAGTAGTGTTATTGTTGGATGTGATAGTAAATGTGGGTATATGAGTGGTGTGGTTGGTTGGAAGGAAGATGAGAAGTTTTATTTTGTTAGGGTTTAGTATTAGTTGAAAGTTATTGAGCCATTCTTCTACTTGTAGTTCTTGGAGAAAAGGTGAGGAACAGATTAGTGTAGAGTCATCAGCGTATTGGATGACTGAAGCATGAAGAATTGAATTGTGAAGGTTGTTAGTAAAGAAAGAGAAAAGTAAGGGGCCAAGTATGGAGCCTTGGGGAATGCCTGTTGTAACTGGTAAAAGAGGAGCGAATTCTTACCTCAATTTTACTGCTTGCTGTCTATTTGTTAAGTAAGTCTGAAACCAGGTGAGTGGGTTTGCTAAGATTTAGTTTAGAGAGGGATATAATGAGTTTATTATGGTTAACCATATTAAATGGCTTGGAGAGATCAAGAAAGACAGAGGAGACATAATTGCCATTATTTCTGTGGGTGTTAATTGTTGAGTGAATGACATAAGGGCTGTTATGGTGCTGTGGTATGGTCTGAAACCATGTTGAGTGTTAGTGAGAAGGTTGTTGGTGTTTAAGGTATTTCATAATTTGTGTACACACCTCTCCAGTATTTTGCATAGAGGTGAGAGTATGACTATAGGGCGATGGTCTGTTAGCTCTTTAGAATTACCACCTTTATCTAATGGAATGACATGAGACACTTTCCAGATCTCTGGGACTACGTTTTCAGATATGGAACGGTTGATGAGAATGGATACTGGATATGCTATGGCATTGGCAGCTTTTTTAGGAATTCGGCAGGGAGTTTGTCAGAAGCTAAAGTGGTAGGTTTTAATTTCCTAAGGAGGTTTCTGATTATGTCAGTAGGAACAGGGTGGAAGCTAAAACCATTATTATTAATATTATTAATATGAAGATCAGAAGGTAAGTTTGAGGTTGGACAGTTCTGAGAATTAGCAAGTGCGATGATTGATTCAGTGAAGAATTTGTTAAATAGGGAGGAAATATTATTTGAGGTATCTGTTAAGGTTGGAGAGGGAGTGCCTGATTTTCCAGGGAGGAGAATATTTTTAATTGCTGACCAAAATGTTTTGGGATTGTGATGATATCTAGATTGGATATTGTGGAAGTAACTAGTTATTTCTATTTTGACACATTTCTTTGCTTTGTTACAGAGTTCAGGGAAAACCTGCTTGTTTATAGGTGCTCCTGTTTTATGCCAAAGAGCCCAGGCTTTATGTCTGAATTTTAGTCACGAGTAATGAAAATTATCCAAGAATTTTAAGAGAAAATACCAATTTCTTCAGAAGGAATATCTAGTAAGCGGGATAGAATGAGAATGGATTTAAAAAAAAGGTAAAAATAAGAAACATATATGGTTAAGAAGTAATAGGAATTATTTAGAGGGGCTGAGAAAGGTTAAAATATTGCAGTATAGGTGAATCTCACAGCACAAGAAGAGGAACTGCAGAATACTAAAGAGAAAATTAGGGAATATTTGGATAATAGTTGAGTTTAGAAAGATTGCTATGTTTTGATAACTCAACAGCACTAAAGGTTTTAGTGCAATGACTTGGGCAACAGAGTAGAAAGGGTTGCCACCAAACTTAATGAGCCTATGATAAGAAAAACAGCCAGAGACGCTTTAGCGGTATTAGAGATGTTTTGAAATTTTTATGAAAATTTTATAAAGCAGAGAGTTTTGGAAACAAAGAAAGAGCACACGTGGATATATTTATGGAAGACTAAATTATGTCAAGGTTAAATGAAGTTGAGGCTCTAAGATTAATAGTTAAGTTTGGAGGAGATGAAATAAAAATGGTGATTTATAATCAGTCTGCAGGGAATTCTCTATGAATAGATGGTATTCTTGTGGAAGTTTGGAGGGAAGAAAGTTATACAGATCTAGAAGATTTTGTTTAATAGTATTTTAAAAGGAGGAGAAGCACCAGCTTCTTGGAAACTGTGACTGCAGAAAGATGGTAAAAATCCACCAGACCCAGCCTCATATATACCCATTTCAATTTTGAACCATGGTTATAAAGTGTTTGTCTGTACTAACTAAAAAAATGGCAAAGGTCTTGCCAAAATTGATAGCTGTGGAGAAGTGCGGTTTTGCGGAGGAGAGGCAAACATTTGACAACTTCCAGTTTATTGTCTTTGTTTAGAGCCACTGCTGAAGAAAATAAGGGACTCAGAAATTCAAGGCTGCAGTTGGTTTGGTAATCAAGAAAAGTGGGCTTTATTTGCAGATGATATTATTTTGTACTTGATACATCCAGAGAAGGACATCTTAAGAGTTGTGCAACATTTTGAGACAGTTTCAGGTCGTTTTAGGATATAATATTTAAGAAGACAAAGATCTAGCCGTAAGTTATGCGCCCACTTATGACTTGGTTCAGCAATACCTATATTTATGGGGGCATAAGATTAAATATTTAGCAGTATGAAGAAAAAGGCCTCTGGTGTGGCAGCTAAGGATATGTGGGAAGAGACTAAATAAACTATAATACAAAAACTGAAAAAGTGGAAGCTCTTATTTATGAGTATGGATAGTAAAATTTAAGCAGTAAAAACGTTTTAAGTCCCTTTAGTTTTATTTACAGGTCAGACATATTTTTTATCAACCAGAAGAAAAATTGTGGACAATAATTACTAAAGAGTTGAAAGAATTTATCTGTGAGGGAAAGAGGGGAAGAATTAAGTGAGATGGTCTTCCTAATAGAACAAGGTGGTTTAGGATTACCTGATTTGAAGAGATATTTTAGAGCCACACAGTTATGCCTCGTATATATAATACAAGAAGAAGATTAAAATTCAAAGTGGAAACTGGTGATAATGAAGCTGGGGGGGGGTTCAAGAAACAGGAGTGGGGTTTTGGATGCAGGCCCTTAAGAAGAATAACAACCATACCGAATATTATACTCATAAAGCTGCAGTAAGTTTTCTAAGAATTAAGCCAACATGTGACTGCAGAAAGGAAGTTTTGCCAGTGGGGATGTCTGAAAATAGGCAAGAGGGTCTGGAATTTACTGGAGAAAACTGGCTAAGGAGCCAAGATATTGGGAGCAAATAATTAGAGTGGGAATGGTAATGTAGTGGGATGAGGTCAATAAGAAGTTTGGACTGCAGGTTAAGGACTGTCTTTCCTGTCAGTGTATAGGCAAAGATGAAGGGACAGGGGAGTGCTAAGTGAAAGACATGCTCTGGTAGATTTTTTAGTCAAATCTAAAACAGAAGCAGCTGTTAAAAAGGGGCCAATTAGTAAGGCATATAAACATTGCATGATAACTATAAGAATCAATCAGAAGAGCTTAAAAAAGATTGGGAAGAGAGACTGGAAACGTAGTTTACAACGGAACAATGGGAGGATATATGAATGGCTTCCAAGTATGCAACAAAATTCAGAAAGTTTAGAATTTTTTACTTGGAAGTGTTTGCATAGGTACTTTTATACCCCAAGCAGACTTCAAATAATTTTTCCACAGCTAGATAGCAAATGTTAGAGTTATGATGGGAAAGAAAGAGGTAACAGGGGACATGTTTTCTGGGAGTGTATTGAGTTGGCAGATTAAAAAAAAATCCCCTACAGAGTACTTTGTCAGAATTGTTTGAGGAGAAAATGGCTGTAACTAAGGAAATTATTTTATGCTGAGTCACATTATCTGAATTGACTAGACATAGTAAAGCCTTGCTAGCTGTAATTCTGGTGGCTGCCAAAAAAGCAGTTACTTGAAATTATAAATCCAAACCAACTGTATTAGAAGTGCTGAGCATTGTAAAAGAGAGAAAATAACTGGATGAAGTATCTGTAGGAAAGGAAAGAAGCAAATTACATAGAAATTAATGAAATTTGTAGAAACAATACATGCAGACTAATGTTCAAGAGTAGGAGGAATGGGGTTTAAGGGAAGGCAGGAATAAGAGTGATTTATGTAATGTTGGACTGAAAGACAGGTGTTCTAGATAATATGTAATGTATAGTGTGTGACAAACAAAATTATCTGTCTCCTTCATTCACCCTGACGATAGTCTCAGATCCGACCCTTGGATCTGGCTCAGCCACTTTCCACAGATTTGGATCCGACTCTCAAGCTTCTACCTTATACCCATAATACCCTGCATCCACCCAACTGCTTTACATCTTGTTTGCTGCTCGCAGAGCTCAGACGCAGATTCCTTTGCTGTCAAGGTTCATTAGTTTTCGGGTTTTGTAAGTGTCTTTGGCAATTTCCTTCCTCCCTCCTTTTAGAGTCTGTGTGTGTTTGTGCATGTGCACACCCCTTCTGTCTTCATCTAAAAATAAAAAAAAGTTTTTTGCTATTTCTGTCCACCACGTCTATCTTCATCTAAAAAAAAAGTTTTTTTGCTATTTCAGTCCTATCGTTACATCTAGTGCTTCTAGAACCAAGTTAAAGGTAAAATTAAAATTAACCTTAAAGTTTAAGTTGAGCTGTTAGAGTTGTCGATTTAACTGCTTTCCCATTGGGGACTTGTATTGTCCGTTATTTTTGGCAGGTTTTTTTTTTTTGTGGCTCAAAATAAACTGGTTCCCAGCTTTAAGTGCTGCACTTTCTGTGGGCATAAGATCCCCAGTCAGGATGCCCACAAGGAGTATGTTTATTGCCTTGGAGCTGATCATCTTAATGCTGACTGTTCTGTCTGTTCGGCCTTCAACTCTCTGGCTTTAGCTGACATATGGAACAAACTTATTTTGAGTGCCCTTATTCTGGCTGAGGCTCAGCCCTCTTACCAGGCTTTTATCTTATCCACTTCTGTTAATGAGGCCAAAAAGCGGTCCCTTCCTGCTTTCCCGAGGGGTGCTTCTGATGCCAAGAGAAACTGCATAGTCCTCCCTGGTTCTGCCTATGTCTGCTCTTCTCTTGGGTCCTACAGCTTCCTCGGATCTGGGGGAGGTGATCACCATCTCCCTGACTCCATCGTTGGCTCTAACCTTGGATCCTACTACTGCAGATCCAAAGGCCTCCACAAAATCACCGGCTATCTCTGTTAAGTCCAAGCACTCCTGTCCCCCATCATCAGCTTCTTCCAGGTACTCGAGAAGCTTGCTGCGGCAGATATGGACAGGATAGTGAGGAGACTACTTACGGCCCAGATTCAGATGGGGGTAGTCCCTGCTCCATCCCATCAGATTTGTGAGCTACCTGAGTCACTCTATCCAGACTCCTTCTCCAGTCTGTCCCTTTGCTTCGGTAGCATAGAGATTCAGGACTTCCATACGAGTCAGAATCAGCTTGGAGGAAACTTCCTTCCTCGACGCCGAGTATGCTCTTGACTAGCACCATTTCCGGCCTTGCTGGTGGTTGGCCTTTCAGGTTGTGGAGGGAGTCTTCTCCTGGGTTGGAGATTTGACCGTACATGTTCCTCAGTCTGTCCCCGTACCTCCATCGAATCCAGGCCTTTCTCTGTCTTTCATCCTGCCATGAGTCTTCCCATCCCAAGCTGCCTCCAAAACTTCCTGCTCAGGAGGGATCCCCCGCTTCAGATACCTCCCCAAAATATCCTGCTGAGGAGGTCCATCGGAAGAGGATGTGTAAAAGGAGACATGTGAACTTCCCTCTGAAGTCCTTGACTGAGGATACTGACTTCGATAAGGGGGAAAGATCCCCCTGATCCCCACCTCAGGATGTCTCCTTTGGAGACATTTTGGAGATTCTCAAGCAAAAAGGTGGATGGTCTGCATAAGCTCCTTCTTCTGAGGAGTCCTCTTGGAGGCGTTTGGGACTGGCCCAGTTACGTCCTGGGTGATGCCCCTGCTGATGCCCTAGTGGATCTGATATCTTGCCATGTGTAAAAGGAACCGGACTCCATCGAGCGTATACCCAAATGGCCTGATAAGTTCTTAGTACCCCCTTTGGACAGGAAACACTGGCGTAAGGGTCCCATGATTGATGTATCATGGTGGCAATGGCCACCAAGAAGCAGATGGCAGAGGAAACTGCCAATGTCCATCCACTGAACAAGGAGTCCCTAGCACTGGACAGAATTGAGAAGCACATTTATACCTTGGCAACTTTTGTGCTGAGGTCAGTAAACTATTTAGCCTATTTTACTCTGCTCCAGAGGGATCTGGTCAAAGAACTGACAGCTTCAATCTGAGTCCATGCCTGCGGAGGAGCTTAAGAAAGTTTCTCCCAAGCTGGGCACTCTTTCCTCCATCACCAATTCTTGGATTAGATTAATCTCTCTTACCATGGAGGGCACCTCATGAGCAGCCAGTTCAGGCATTTCCCTAAGGAGGCATGACTGGATAAAGCTATATGATTTTGCAGAGCCCTTAAGGCATTGTTTGCCAATTCCCCCTATGATGGCTCCTCCCTTTTTGGCTGTCAGTTAGAGACACCCTCACCCACAGCGAAAAGGATGGGAAGACCCTTTCTGCTGTTTTAGTCAGATTTTTTACACCCCCCCCCGAGGTCTGTGTGGGGACAAGAAGATGTGGTTCTGCAAATCCCAAGGGCCTTTCCAGGACCTGCGCAGAGAACCGTTCTCTAAAGAGAGAGGAAGAGGGTTTAATGATAGACACCACCCTAGAGGTAGAGGGGGTCTGCAGAACCAGGGCTTTAAGAAGCCCCCTTCTAATAAGCCCTGCTAGCACTCCTGAAGCGCTACCTGGTTGTCCATCTCTGGAGGCAGTCAGGGGGCAATTAGCTTTGCATCAGGAAGCCTGAACACAATTGACTCAAAACCGTTGGATGCCAAGCATTATATCCAGTAGTTACTATATTCCCTTTTCCCTTCTTCCTCTGAATTTAAGAAGTCTCCCAGACATACCACCCAGACAATGGGTGCAGGCAGCACAGGAAATTCAACAACTGCTGCAAAAAAGTCATCCAGGAGATCCCAGCCGAAGAGAGGGGATTCGGAACCTACTCTCATTTCTTTTTAGTGCAAGTTAAACAAATATGTAAAGAAAGTGAGGTTCTGAATAGTTACGGTTCAGTCCATTCTGCCATTGTTGCACAGGGATGACTGGATGTGCTCGATAGAGCTCAAAGATGTGTACTGTCACATCAAAATAAACAGACACTCCAGGGGATTTGTGCACTTCTGGCTAAGAGCCAGTCATTATCAGTTCAGAGAAGTGCCCTTTGGCCTCACCACAGCCCCCTGGGTGTGTAGCCGCTCACCTGAGGCTCAAGGGATTCCAGATATTTCCATATTTAGACGATTAGCTCCTAACACACTCCCACGAAGCATCAACTGTTTCAAGCCAATGACTACTTACTCCATTTAGCTCAATCCCTGGGCATCACCATAAACACAGGACAAATCCCATCTTACTCCAGTCCAGAATCTAGAGTTCATAGGTACGCTACTCGATGCCAGACATCAGATAACTTCTCTTACACTACACCGTATATCAGTTATGAGAAATTAAGTCCAGCAGTTGTTAGCAACTCAAGCCCCCTCTGCTCATCTGATCTTGCAAGTTCTGGAGTCCATGTCTGCAGCCATCCTTTTAGTTCCCTGGCTAGGTTCTTCATGCG
Source organism: Protopterus annectens (assembly GCF_019279795.1). NCBI lineage: Eukaryota > Metazoa > Chordata > Ceratodontiformes > Protopteridae > Protopterus > Protopterus annectens. The sequence continues at coordinate 559,472,458 of NC_056729.1, read as the reverse complement.
AGTTCTACAGACACTAGCCAGTCAGTGCTGCATTCTGTCTCAGCCCTTGCCCCTTCGCATCAAATTGACTCCCATCTGCAAGCATCATGTCAGTTTGTGGATTTATTCCTACAATGTCATCATCTGCAGACCCTTTTGTTAGCAATCGTCCAATAGCCACAGTGACCATGGATGCTTCCCAGTTCAGGTGTGGGAGGCATTACTAAAGGATGATGGTCCAAGGCATGTGGTGTACTCCTGAGACCAGTTTGCATAACAGTTTCCTGGAGATGAGAGCTGTCTGTCTGACATTGCAAGCCTTTCAGGATGTTCTCTGTCTAGAGACTATTGCAGTACACACCGACAGTAGGCCTTTTGGCTGGTATATCATCAAGCAAGGAGGAACCCATTCTTACTCCCCATGCAGGGAGGCCATGAGGGTGTGGGAGTGGGCGATTTCTTCAGACAGCTTTCTCATTGCAAAGCACATCCTGGGGAAAGCTAGCAATCTGTTGGATAGACTCAGCAAGTCGCTTCTGATTCCACACGAGTGGACCATCGACCAATCAGTAGCGAACATGATCTTCAGCAGTTGGGGTCAACTTAGCTGTGACCTCTTTGCCTCTCCCCTCAACAACAAATGCAGCAAGTATTTTGCTCTGATCCCTCCACCAGGGGGAATCCCCAAGGGATGATCTAGTCCACAATTGGCCCCAGGGTCTCCTGTATGCCTACCCTCCTCTCCCTCTCATCCCAAATTTCTTCAGAAGACAAGCAAATTGAAGAGTTCAGTCATCCTCATTGCCCCCTTCTGGCCTCGGCAAGTGTGGTTCCCCTTCCTGTGGTCTCATCTCCGGTATCTTCCATGGATACTGGAACCCGCTCAGGATGTCATCTCTCACCCATCAAGGTTTTGACACCCAAATCTTCAGACCCTGAAATTGACAGCTTGCTTTCTCCAATTCCTAACGTCATTAGACAGTTCAGGCCTCATTCCCCAGTCCAAAAGATTCTTCTAGCATCACAAAAAGCTTCCACTAAGAAGGTTTACAATAGCACGTGGAAGAGGTTTGTTGTTTGGGCTACCAGCAAGAACACTGATCTTTTCTCAGCTCCTGTATTGGATGTGTTGCTGTTCCTTTCTACCCTTTTCAAATAAGGTGCTAGCTTTTCCATTGTTAAAGCTACAGTTAGCTGCCATTTCTAATTTTCACACTGTTAGTCAAACACGTTCTTTGTTCACTTTCAGATTATGTAAGTCCTTTATGAAGGGTGTTTTCTTATTGGGGCCTCCCATTAGGGATCCTTCTCCTCCTTGGAACCTAATGCTGGTGCTGCAGGCATTGACACATGGCCCTTTTGAACTGGTGGTTTCTTGCAATATGAAGTTTCTATCCTTGAAAACAGTTTTCTTGGTGGCCATCACCTCCGCCAAGAGTTTTCTTAGCTTCAAGCTATATCATCTAAACCTCCTTATATTCTAATCCATAAGGATAGAATGTCATTATGCACTAACCTGAAGTGGCTACAGAAAGGAATATCAGTCAGTCCATTCATCTTCCATTGTTTCCAATTTTTCAAACAAAGGGGAATATGTTCTTCATGTTTTAGTTTTCATCTTTTCATCTTTGTTCATAGACAGCTTCACTTCTATTTACACAGGACCAAGCAGTACTGCAAGTCTGATCAACTTTTTGTAGGTTTTCTCCGAATAGACTTGGTCAAACAGTATCAAAAATCACTGCACCAAAATGGATTTCAGGTTGCATCTTCTTTATTTATTCCTCCAGATGGTTGCATTTACCTAACCCCCCTCCCAGGGCACATTCTGTCAGGGCTATGGCTACGCCCTCAGCTTTCTATGCCAGAACCTCTATTGATGACATTTGTGTGGCAGCTACATGGTCTAATAACCACACATTTGTGTCATATTACAGATTGGATGTTATTTCTAGGAGCAGGGTCTTCCTTTGGCTCAGTGGTGCTCCGGCATGACCTTCCTTGAGGACCAGTCAAGGTTTTCATATCTGGGGACTCTGACCCTATTGTGAGGGTGATTGAAGGAGACTACATCAGATTAAAAAGTTATATCTTACCATAATTTGGAATCTGTGTTGTCTTCCTTCATTCATCCTCACTTTACCACCCAACCTTCCCCCTACCTTCTTATTGATGCCTGGATGAGTTCAGGACTGTTAAGTCCTGTACCTCAGCCTCTTCTGCCAGTCTTTGTGTCTGAGTGTGGCATGATTGGATTTGGCAGACTTGATCTGAGGCAGTTGGGTGGATGCAGGGTATTATGGGTGTCAGGGAGGAGCTTGAGAGTCGGATCCAAGTATGTGTAAAGTGGCTGTCCGGATCCACGGGTGAGATCTGAGACCCTATCCGTGAAGCTGAATGAAGACAACACAGATGCCAAGTTATGGTAAGACATAACTTTTTATTAATATAGTTTTTCTTGTAATGTATGTGTGTGTATGTCTTAAGTGAAATTTTAATAAAGGTGTTAAAAAAGAAAAACCTCTGACTCAGACAGATTTTGCTGTTTTCAGCATGGGTGCAAGCAGGAGATGGTCTTTAGTAATTTAGATGAGAAAAATAAAATATAGTATAAATAAGTGACACTGAAACTGTGTAACGCCAAATTCAAAAGGCTGGAGTAAATATTGAAGAAGCTTTAGCTATCTGTTTAGATGAACTGATAAAATTACATCTGTCTGAAATTAAAACTAAAGTCTGGCTGAGCAAGAAGCTTCTCAAGAAGAGCTGATTTAAAAAAATAATTGAGTTAGAAGACAGAGCACACCGAGAAAACCTAAGATTTTTGACTGTACCAGGCAAATTGGAAGGAGCAGACTGCATTATTTTTATGAAAATACAGATAATCTGGACAAGTGTTAAACATCTGCATTTGTTAACAGAGGGAGGAATAGCTTGTGTGTGCTCCAATTCTGGATGAGGGGATGCAGCCAAGAGTAATATTAGTAAAGATGCATTCATAACAGCAAAAAGAGTTGCTGTTGACAAAATAATGGCAAAAGGGCAACATATTAAAGTTAAGTTAGGAAGAGTACTTGTGAAAAATTATTATTCACTGTACACCAGGCAAAAGAGAAGTTTATCCCAGCAATCAAGGAATGTGCGAATCACTTTGCTATATCCACCTTTCTTCAGAATATTTTCTACTGGTGGATCAAAAAATTGTTGGATTCATAAAGTGCGGAGGAGGAAATAAAGTTTAGCCAATAAAGGGTGAGCTAGCAAGCAGAAGAGGACCTTGACTCTGATTTTTCTGTCAGTAAAAAAACTTATAGAGAGACTTTGCCAATGAAACCTTTTCCATTGTTCCAAAGGAGAATGCTTGAGTGACAGAAGAAAGCATAGGAGTTGACTAGGAGAATCACAAGTACCTTGTACTTGAACTAGGGACTAGTGTTGGAAGATGGAGAAGATCAGGATCAAGACCAACAGCACTGTGAAATTAGTGAGTAAATGGAAGACTATGAAATATCACTGCCATTAAATGTAGGAGCAGACATATGAAATGAGGGTTTGCAAGAAGGGCAGAGAAAGACTAGAATTCTGATGACTTTGTTAAACTGTTTGGTGAACTGTAAAGCATATAGCCCACTTTGTTGTTAATATAAAACGCACAGTATTCCACAAATTCCAGAATCCCAGCTAACCTTTTTAATTATCATGAAACAAGTTGTCTCAGCTGTCTCAAAAACCTCATTCATGGTCCCTGCCAGATTGTGTCCTAATCAGTACCAATTATAATCTATCTGAACCCCTATATAACAACTTTATTCTAATAGGAAACCACTATGATTGTAGTTTTTTGAACATACATACATCCAGTGCAGAACCAGTGATTAACTTATTATTTTGTTATCATTTCACCCAGAAAGGAAAAACAGTTATATTTGTCTGGGGATTGAGCCCAAGACCTCTTGCATTCTGTGAATATGTCACTGCCATAATATTAGGTTAATTGTTTGTTTTACATTGAATGCTAGTGTGTTGAAAAAGTCAGTGTGTTTAGGATGACACTGATGGAAGCAAATGAGTAATTGTAAGTAAAATATTTTAGCTCTTACTAATATTTGTATAAAACTTGATGAAATTTGCATGTTGTGCAATTTGCATGTTATGCTGTAAAGCAGTTTTTATAGTGCACAGTCTGTTTAAATGTGCGGTGGGGGAGTCTTATAGGTAACTGCTATATATGTTTTAAATCAAAAAAGTACTTTTTCTCAGTTGAAAGGTAATCCGGTTTTATTTACACTTTAACAGAGTAGGAATGGCTGGGTAGAAGTATGCTAATGTAATCCTGTGATCTTGGGCTGCTGGGGTGGCTTTGTAAAGTGTATTAATCACATTATGTGTAGAATTAAGACAAAAAGTACTGTTTTTATAGAGGGGATATCTAGATGAATATCCTTTGATTAATCCATAGAAACATTCTTTTATAAGCAAATAGGTTTGAAAAATGAGATAAAAAGTTGAATGGGATGGAAAATGGTAGTTATTGTAATTGCAGAGTCGTTTGCCATTTTTCCAGTAGCAGACGCTTTCACTGGAAGACGAGAAGTCTACAGGTCCAGCCATTTAATCATGAGAGGGCTGAGCTGTGTGCTGTGGGTGAAATTTACATAGATTTTTTCATGCTTCTGTAAGGTCAACCTCGTTTTTTTTTTTTTTTTCCATTACCAACTTTGAGGCAAGGGAACAGAACAGATTCAAAAAATTGTACTCCTAGTGTGACTTAGTCTGGTCTAAGCCTACCTTGATTTCAGAAGACTTGCTGTGAGTGTAAGTCATTTAATTCAGCGTAAGGTTCATCTATAAACAGACTTACACCTGTGGTCAGTAAGTTGCTTTCTTCAAGACCAAGTCTTTTGAAATCTGACCCCTGGTGTGTAAGCTTGTTTCTTAGATGGGTGTTACACTAAAGTGAGTCACTGATACTAAGAGCACATCTTTAATAATCAGGGCAGGCTAACACTGGAGTAAATCACTTGTAATGAGAACAGGTCTTTTGGATTCTGGCCAAAGAAGCCTGCAGGTGCAAACAGTTGTGCATGAAAGGTCCACACAATGTTGAGAGTTATTAGGGAAGATAGAAATTTGTAAATAAGGAATAGTTAAATGTAAATCAGTTAGTTAATTATCAAACTGTTAAATTAATTTGACAAACAGTGCTACAACAGCACCCTCCTTCAAACACACATTGCAAAAAAAAAAAGAGAGAGTTCAAAGAGACAATGTAGTTTCGACGAGCTTCCATTAATATGATGTCCTTCAAGGATGCATCTGCAGTCCTTACAAATGGGTTGTCCTGTCGTCAGGCAGCCCTTCGGTCGGCCGGATTCCAAAGTCTGGGTCTGGCCTCGGCTGATGTCGCACTTCACCCGACGTCATAGCTGCAGTTATTCGGGTATAAAGGTATCAGCCGACGCCATCTTCCTCTGTCTTTCTTGCCGCGTGGCGCCCGAAGCAGAAGCTGTTCGCAAGTGCCGGTCGGTCAGAACCAGAGATTACTACTACCGAAGACTTCTAAAAAGCTAAGTACCCCGTTGGGGACTCTTTCTTGCCTCAGCCGATGTCAGAAAAAGTGAATAACTGTTTAACTTGTGGGAAACAAATACCTCATAAAGATTTCCACTCTTACTGCTTACCTTGTTTAGGCCCAGACCACGACGTAGCAGCTTGTCTAGCCTGTGCTTCTTTCAACCGGCGGACGCTTTGACGTCAGTCGGAATTTGCTGAGGAGTTTTTCGGCTCCGCTTTTGCTTACATTATGCCGTCGGATACTCCGACTACACAAATATCTAAGAAACACGAGGAAAAGGACCAACACTCGTGGTCCGCGGTTTCGGCCGACCGCGGTTAAGCCAACCGCGAGTGTCTCGGTTTCGGCTGAAACCGAGTTCACGGTTCTTCCTTCGGCCGAAAGCTTACCTCCTACCGAGGCCTCATCCAGCATGGCTGAATCTGCAACTGAAATCCCACCCGCTCTTGCAGGTTCACAGGATTTATCTGATACTATCCCTTTGGATATTTCTACCCCTGCACGTGGAGCTGCTAGGCCACCTGCATCCATGTCGATTAAGGCCTTTGCCAGGGCTAAAGCAGCAAAATCTACCAAAACTGTGCCTGCTAAGACCCCCTTTCACAGGCCTAGCTCTAGTTCACAAATGCTTAGTCTAGCAGAGGATCTCATTTCTTTGATCCGGGGATCCCAACCACACCCAGACAGGGCCTCTCACCCACCTCCAGAGAAGAGGCCTAGAGTAGAGCCCCCTGAGCCAGTTTCTTCAGATGACTCCTCTGATGAATCAGATAATTCAAACCCTCCAGAGGGCCCTTTTTCTCCTTATGAGGACTCTGATGCAGAAGAGTCCATTCCTTCTGCCTCTCCCTGAGGAATTTTCTTTTGGGGAAACCTTGCATGCTATGAGGGAACAATTTCAATGGCAGGGCCAGGATTTTTCAGACTCTAGGAAAAGGCTTAGAACCTTTTTGCATTTGCCACAGCATAGGCCTTTAGCTATTCCTCCAGTACTTACTGTTGTGGATGATGCATTTAATGATGCTTGTACTGCTCCTGATTCTCTTCCTCCGGCCCCTGCTAAGCCCGATAGGTACTACAGGGTTCCGGACACACATTATCATTTGTATAAGGCTCCCTTTGCAGATCCCGAAACTATCTCCCAGGGACCCAAGGCTGTAGCAGCTACCTCTGCCAAAAACCCCCTCCCCTCTGAAAGGGAATCTAGGGCCTTAGAGGTGGGGTAAAAAAGTTTACACTTCTGCTACTCTTTCAGCTAGGGCCTTGAACTGTCAATTCCACATGATTCAGTATCAGGAATTTGTTAGACCAGTTAACTAAAAAACTGTCCTCGGATGAACCATTAGACAAAAAATATGTTCAGGAAATGGTACATAACATTCAGCAGGTCAGTAATCATTCCTTAAAATGCGGCTATGATGCACTGGAGGCTTCCTTTATATCAGCCATGACTGGCACAGTGATCAGAAGACATGCATGGTTAAAAGAGCAGTCCTTACCAGACCACATTAAATCAAAGCTCCTAGATGCTCCCATGGATAAGCTCAATTTGTTTGGCTCCCCTGCACAGCAGGTGCTGAAGAAGGTGGAAGAGAAAGCAAAATCTGTCCAGACAGTCAAGGATTTCTTGCAGGTCCAGCCTCCAAGGTTTAGCAGGAACTGGCCTTCCAAGAATTGGTCCTTTCCAGACACCTCCAGAGCTCAGAGAGGCAGGAATAGGTGCTCAAGAGGCAGGGGTCAATCCAGAGGTGCCTACAGGGGACGTCAGTGGCAGGCTAACAACCAGCGAGGTACAGCCACAGATCCAGCCACCACCACTTCCACAGGACAATCACAGTGACTTGGCTCTGGCACCACCTACCAGGGAACAACTAGAAGCACCCTTAGGCGGAAAGCTAGCCTTGTTTTCAGTAAACTGGCATTACATCACGGGGACAAATGGATTTTACAGACAATAGACCAAGGTTACAGGTTTCGCTTCCATACTCTACCAAGGAAGAGAGGAATGCCAAACCTACCTCCAAATCAGAAGACAGAAGCTCTACAACAAATAGCTCACTTACTAAGGATGAGAGCTGTAGAAAGGGTACCATCTATGGAACAAGGGCAAGGATTTTACTCCAGACTCTTCCTGGTACCAAGAAAAGAAGACCAATGGAGACCTATTCTCGACCTGTCCGCTTTAAACACATACCTCATTGTCCCAAAATTCAAAATGCTGACCCTACAGCAACTTCTTTCCATGCTGGGCAAGGAGTCTTGGCTGGTAACTCTAGATCTCAAGGAGGCATACCTGCACGTCCCCATACGACCAAATTGCAGAAGATACCTCAGATTTCTTGCAGGATCAGAGCATTATCAATTCTCAACATTGCCCTTTGGCTTATCTACTGCACCCAGAGTATTCACGAAATGCCTGGCATCAGTAATTGCTCATTGCAGGCTTCAGGGAATTCAAATTTACCCTTACCTGGACGACTGCCTGTTACAAGCGGACAACAAAAACAAGTTAACAAAAGACTTGAAAAGGGTCATGCATCTACTGCAAGCCCTGGGATACACAGTCAATATAAAAAAGTCAAGGCTGATACCATCCCAAAGGATAACCTTCTTGGGTGCAGAGCTGGACACATAAGACAAATGGCATTCCTAACAGTAGAAAAACAGGAGCAACTCCCTCTCTACTTCATGGCATTAACAAAACAGAACCAGCTAATAGCAAGAAAAGTCCTGCAAGCCCTGGGTTACATGGCATCCTGCATAATATTGATTCCACATGCCAGACTACATATGAGAAAGTTACAGTGGTACCTAAGGAATTTATGGTCTCAGCACAAGCACAGCCTAGAAACCCAAATTCCAATTATTCCATGCCTGAAGCAAGAATTCCAATGGTGGGCTCAGGCCTGTCAATCAAACAAAGGACTGCCCTTCCACAGCACTCAACCAAGCCAGACCATCACAACGGACGCCTCAGACCTCGGTTGGGGGGCACACATGCTGGACAAGTGCATACAAGGCTTATGGACTCAAGACCAGCTGCACCTACACATAAATCAAAAGGAAATGCTGGCAGTAAAACTGGCAATTCAGACATTCAGACCATTTCTTCGACAGGGTCAACTTTTGATAAGGACGGACAACACCACAGTTATGTGGTACATCAACAAACAGGGAGGCACACATTCATACCCTCTATGCCGGATGGCAATGGACCTCTGGAATGTGGCCCTGAGCTACAACATTCAGTTACAAGCAATCTTTGTGCCAGGAAAAGAAAATATACTAGCAGACATCCTAAGCAGAACTACCACGGATGCCCACGAATGGATGCTGCATCCGGACATCTTCAAAACCATTACAGGAAAATGGGGACTACCAGAAATAGACTTATTTGCATCCCCACACAATCACCAACTGAAAAAATTCTGCACGAGGATGTACCACCCACTTGCTTGGAAAGTGGACTCCCTATCTTTCAGTTGGAAAAACCTGACAGCATATGCATTCCCACCTCTTCCTTTGATGCACAAGGTGCTATTGAAGATCAAAGAAGACCGTCCAAGGATCATCCTGATAGCTCCAGACTGGCCAAGGCAACATTGGTACCCATTACTGAGGAGCATGTCTCGGGAACAAATATGGCCTCTGCCCCTAGTTCCCTTACTGTTAACGCAGAACAACTTCAAAACCCTGCATCCAAACCTGAAAACACTGCAGCTGGCTGCCTGGAACATTGCATAAGACCAAATAACCCAGATTTATCTCAAAGGGTTAAAGACATTATCTTGGAGGCTCGCAGACCCTCAACAAGAAAAAAATATTCAGCAAAATGGAAAAGATATCTCATTTGGAGTACTGCAAAAGGAGAAAATGTGTCACTGGTAAACATAGCTAACATCCTGGAATACTTGGCAGAGCTCTTCCACAATGGCCTGTCCTATTCTTCCATTAAGATTCATGCATCAGCTATTTCAGCAGAATACAACTTGGATCCTCCAGTCTTCTCACATCCTCTGCTCAGGCAGTTTCTGAGAGGAATTAAAAATGTAAAACCACCTAGGAAGCCACCATTGCCAGCATGGGACTTGAACTTTGTGCTAGAAAAGTTGACACTCCCTCCTTTCGAGCCAGCAGCAACAGCAGAATTACAGTACTTATCATGGAAAACTGCTTTCCTGCTTGCAATCACTTAAGCAAGAAGGGTTTCGGAACTACAGGCATTAATGGCAGTACAGCCCTTCCTGATCTTCCATCAAGATAGAGTGTCCATGAGAACTAATCCTACTTTTATGCCAAAGGTGGTCTCCAGGGTATCTTTAAACCAAGCTATCCACCTGCCTACATTCTTCCCCAACCCACAGAACAGGGGAGAAAGACTGTTGCATACCTTGGATGTACATAGACAATTACGTTACTACCTGGACAGGACCAAGAGCAATAGAAAAACTGACCAGCTACTGGTAGCATATGCAACAGGAATGGAAGGAAAAGCAATTTCAAAACAGACAATCTCTAAGTGGATAGGAAATTGCATTAGATTTTGTTACTCTTACCATGGGAAGAAAACTCCAGAAAACATCAGACCTCACTCTACAAGGGCTACAGCCACTACCACAGCTTTTTACGGAGTGGCTACCAAAGACATTTTAGAGGCTGCTACTTGGAGCTCCGTGCATACATTTGCCAAGCATTATAATTTACCCTTATACTCCAGATCCCGAGCAGGTTTTGCCACTGCTGTTTTGCAAGGGATCTTAACTACACCATAATCTTATTACTCCTCCTCCCCCAGTTTGGCTATGGTTTTCTACCCATTTGTAAGGACTACAGATGCATCCTTGAAGGACATAGTACAGTTTTGTACCTACCATAAATGTAGATGTCCGATAGGCATGCATCTGCAGTCAGGATTACCCTCCCTCCTTCCCCTCTGAGGTACTCCTAGGGTATTTACCCATCTTCTAGCTAGCTGGGGGAATCTATTATGGTGTATTTGTTTGTATATATGTATATACATGTTTATTTTTATTTGCTCTCTCTTATTTGGAAACTTTTGCAATTATCCAAATTTAGCCTTCCTAGAGGGCACCTGGCATCTGGGGCAAGAAACACTGAGAAAGATGGCGTCGGCTGATACCTTTATACCCGAATAACTGCAGCTATGACGTCGGGTGAAGTGCGACATCAGCCGAGGCCAGACCCAGACTTTGGAATCCGGCCGTCCGAAGGGCTGCCTGACAGGACAACCCATTTGTAAGGACTGCAGATGCATGCCTATCGGACATCTACATTTATGGTAGGTACAAAACTGTACTTCATTACACATGATATGAACATTCCTGCCAAGAGAATTTGACGACATGTGCTCCTCCCAGACTTTTGTATTAAGTATGAGTTTTTAAAATTATTTTTTTTAAAGACAGCCTGAAAAAAATACTTTCCTTTACAAGAAATGGATGAGTTTAAGATGAAGATGCAACTTGGATTGCATATTATTTATTTGTTTTTGTGTCTGGCATTACCTTTACATTAGCTGTTTCTACATCTTGTCTGTGAACCATAGAAGGATATTAGTGTATTTCTGTATGCTATTCAATGTCAAATATTTTTGCCTCCTTTTCCACTAGTTAATGCATTTTATTTTCTTAGCTATTTATTGTGGATGTTTTAAGTTAATCTTATTTTAATAGTGTTCATATCTTTGTATTTTATCCTAATTTTTAAAATAATGAGAGGTTTTGTGATATGATAGTCTACATCTTTTTATGACATACTTTTCTTGCTCTATTGATATGCTTAAGCAGTCAGTTGTGAACTTTAGTTTGACTAAAAATCAGTTTCATTTTTTCATTCCAGGATGGTAAGCCTTTAGCAGGTCTGATCCAGGATCATATGGTTGCAGGGACAAGCATGACCATTCGGGGCTGCTTCTTCACAAGAGAAGAATACATGGAACTTGTGTACCGAGGGCTGACAGACAAAAAGGGAAGAGTGAAGACTGTCTCACCTGCTATTATGAAACCATGCCAGTTATGGACTGGGAAACAGGTACACATTGCAGCTTCTAGATACCTGAAGTTACTTGACAACTTCAGAATGTCAGTCAGAATGAAGTATTGCTGTTTCTTTGTAGCTGATAACAATGTTGTATATTGCATTTTTTTTACTACTTTGCCTATCTTGATACTAGCTCAGGCTTTGTTGATACATTATGTGGTAGGTTTGTAGTGCACAAGTAGCACTTAATGTGCTCCAAAGGGATATAATTGCCTGAGTATGTTTTACTAAGCTGTTATCCATTGGGAGTTCGGTTTAAATTATAACCTTAAGAGCAAACTAGCAAGTGTGGTCACATCTTTGAGGTTAGAATAAGCTGGATATCTTTATTATTCCTTTCTCTTGTTTATTGTTCTCTTAACACCCATGAATTGTTGTTTTGTACTGTTAGCTGGCACATTGTATTTTCCAGTTTGAATATACAGTCACTTTTCTGATTCACTCACAGTACCTACATAGACAAAACAGTATAACATCTGGCCTGTAATATAGTGTACATGTAAAGTAATTTTGGTTTGGGGCTACACTGGCATTCAGTTTTGTATTTATTCATTGGCATTGGTGTTCATTTTATGTGAAGTATATTGCTATTTACTTTGCAAACTTAATAGAAAAATACTTCAGCCATTCACACTGTGTAAACAGTCAACTGTGTAGAGGGTAGAATAACTGTATCCATTTTATGCTGATAATAGAGATCTGGTTGCAGATTTTGATGCCATTTTTCTTTCTTTGCTGTTGCTCTGTTTATTGAACTGTATGTCTTTTGTCACTTTTCCTTTTGACCTAGGTTTAAATCAACTAATATTCCTTAGATCATTCAATTTAACTGTGTAATAAACAAGTAAAGAAATGTTTATTGATTGAATACTCAAGGTATACTGAAATTGGCTCAGTTTTATAATTATCAGCCGCAACAATGGGGCTAAAAGGTGGTTGATAACAATCTTTATGAATCTTGGGTATCCCAGTAGAACTTAGCCATCTTAGGAAAGTCTACTTTTAAATACTTTTTCATTTCATAATCAATTTGATACTGACACAGTAAATCAAACTAATATCAATTTGCTTGAAACACCTCTCACTGAACTCAGTATTAACCTCTTCATAACAATAAGGATCATTCTTCTTTTGGCTGCTCCCATCAGGGGTCGCCACAGCAGATCAACTGTTTCCATTTCTTCCTGTACTCTGCATCTTGCTCTGTCACACCAACCACCTGCATGTCCTCTCTCACCACATCCATAAACCTTATCTTAGACCTTCCTCTTTTCCTGTTTCCTGGCAGCTTCATCCTTAGCATCTTTTTTCCCAATATACACTGCATCCCTCCTCAGCACATGTCCATACCAACGTAATCTTGCTTCTCTGGCTTTGTCTCCAAACCTTCCAACCTGGGCTGACCCTTTAATATACTTATTCCTAATCCTGTCCATCCTCATCACAACCAGTGCAAATCTTAACATCTTCATCTCTGCCATGTCAAGCTCTGACTCCTGCCTTTTTGGCAATGCCACTGTCTCCAACCCATATAACATAGCTGGTCTCACTACCCTCTTGTAGACCTTCCCTTTCACTCTTACTGGTACTCATCTGTCACAAATCACTCCTGACACTCTTCTCCACCCACTTCATCCTGCCTGTACTCTCTTCTTCACCTGTCTTCCACACTCACCATTACTCTGAACTGTTGATCCCAAGTATTTAAACTCATCCACCTTTGCCACCTCTACTCCCTGCCTCCTCACCATTCCTTTATCCTCCCTCTCATTCACACACACACTTAGTCCTGCTGACCTTCATTCCTCTTCTCTCTAGAGCATATTTCCACCTCTCCAGGGTCTCCACCACCTGTTCCGTACTCTCACTACAGATCACAATGTCATCTGCAAACATCATAGTCCACGGGGACTCCTGTCTGATCTCGTCTGTCAACCTGTCCATCACCATTACAAATAAGAAAGGGCTCAGAGCTGATCCTTGATGTAATCCCACCTGCATCCTTAAACGCATCTGTCACTCCCACTGCAGACCTCACCGCTGTCACACTAACCTCGTACGTATCCTGTACCACTCTTACATACTTCTCTGACACTCCCGACTTTCTCATACAATACCACTACTCCTCTCTAGGCACCCTGTCATATGTTTTCCTCTAAATCCACAAAGACACAATGCAACTCCTTCTGACCTTCTCTGTAGTTCTCCATCAACACTCTCAAAGCAAACATCGCATCTGTAGTGCTCTTTCCTGGCATGAAACCATACTGCTGATCACTAATCATCATGTCCCTTCTTAACCTAGCTTCCACTACTCTTTCCCATAACTTCATGCTGTGACTGATCAATTTAATCTCTCTGTAGTTACTACAGCTTTGCACATCACCCTTATTCTTAAAAATCGTTACCAAAACACTTTTTCTTCATTCCTCAGGCATCCTCTCACTTTCCAAGATTTCATTAAACAATCTAGTTAAAAACTCCACTGCCATTTCACCTAAACACCTCCATGCTTCCACAGGTATGTCATCTGGACCAATAGCCTTTCCATTCTTCATCCTCTTCATAGCTATCCTTACTTCCTCCTTGCTAATCCACTGCACTTCATGATTCACTATCCGCACATCATCCAACCTTCTCTCCCTCTCATTCTCTTCATTCATCAGCTCCTCAAAGTAGTCTTTCCATCTGCTCAACACACTCTCCTTGCTTGTGAGTATGTTTTCCTCATTATCCTTTATCACCCATACCTGCTGCACATCTTTATCATTCAATAATGGATTAATACTGTTTACATAGTCAGATTTGTTCATAATGAACACACTTCCAGTTTTGTCAGCCTTCATGACTTGTATATTTTTATTGTTCCTTGTTTGTTGCGACGCTTTACATTCTCCGTAAGTCAGGTTATAAAACTTGGGTATCCTCCCTATATTTTGTTTTAAATCATTCTCACATGTATCATAAAAACTTGAAGAGTCTGTTGTAATGAAGGGTCATAGCTACTTCTAGTAAAAAATCTTTTGGGTTCATTGTCTTGAAATGCTGGAATATCTTTCAAAATATACCCAAAGTTTAACTTTCTGACATACAACCTCAAATCAATAATAGTTCTAGTAAAATTAGCTTTTTGGGTGGCAATGAATTTAAAACCTTTGTTTAAAACTGACGGTTTATCATCACTAAATGTCTGATCACTCAAGTTAATAATTCTGTTGTCTCCAAAAATTTTAATTTCCATCCCTTGAACTTCCCTTTTTCTTGTCTTTTTCTTCCTCTTCTTTTCATTTGCTGAGGAAACACTGATGTTTTGGAAGTGTGTTTGTTCAGACAAGGCGCAGGAGATGACAGGTGGCAGACCATAATTGTCCTCATGAACATTAACATTATGATCAGCGTTCGTGTTTGTCCCATTATTAACATTAGTGCCATGATGAATGTCAAGACTGCTAGTATGCACTGAAGGATCATTTCTGTTTACTAAATAAGTTCTTCCCTGATTGTAAGCTTCACCATCCCTATCCAGTTTTTTATTTTTACGGTTAATAATAGCTGTAATGTATTTGCTGACATTAGCATTAATACTGTAATATAAGTTCTGTAGTGATGGAAAATTACAATCAGTAATGATGCTTTCATTTAAAGCACAAATTTCAGCTTCAATGCACTTAATTTGATCACAATATCCTGAAATCAATATTTTCATCAGCTCAATACAAGTCTGATCAAATAACCAGACTAAATAAGTAAACAACTTATCTCTAGGGCAGCCCCCGTTAGGAAATTTAGAAATGTGCAACCCAAAAGGAACCTTTTTCCTGTTAATACAAGTCTAAATAGTGAACTTCACACTACAACGCTTTCAATTTAAACACAAGTTTTTCAAGAGAGTAAATTTGCTTTTTACAGGTTCCATTTCCAATACTGCTGTTCCATGGTTGTCATGACCCGTTTCTTCCCAGTTTGAATAAGGGTTACTGACAGAGTCCAGTTTTGAAATATTTGACTGGTGGATATTATGCCCATTTGCTTTCCTGCATTGATGGTCCACTGTTGAAGGAAGTTTCTCTACTCCATGACAAACATTCTGCCCCTTAAGCCACTCCAGGATGCTACAAACATTAGCTACAGCCATTGTCAGTTGTTGTGTCAGACAAATCAACTCTTCTGGCATAGCTTATGTAGTAAAATCCAAGTTTGCGTCTTGCGATAGCAGTTTCACTGACTGGGTCATCATAAATTTAAAAAAACAAAACGAAACCACAAAGAAAGCCAAACTCTGTGAATGTAACACTAAAAAACTCAACAAAGCCAGGAAGTAAGATATTGTAGGGACCACAGAAACTTTTAGCACTTTTGTTCCTTTTTTATTCAACTGAACTTTATCAAAAAACTATGGCTTAAAAAAGCCCACTATAAACTGCGTAGACTAGCCAAACCAATCAAAACTATTGAATGAAATTGATCATTAATATTTATTAACTGTATCTAAAGCTATTTAAAACCCCACTAACTATAATAATGTGAAAAATAATAAAATAAAAAAATTAACTTCAGCTCTAAAAACAGTTATTGTAGTCCCTGCTTTAGTTTATTTCCTGGCTTTGTTGAGTTTTTTAGTGCACTATTAAAGTAGTTTTCAGAGTTTTCCTGGGGAAGCCCAGATTGTGATCTATAGTCCTGCCCTTCAGCACAAGTATATACATCTGGAGTACAGAATTAGCTCTGGTTTCTCTCATGTTGTCATTATAGAGTTGTGGCCACTGTTTTAGCTTAGCAGTACCATGACAGATGAGCATTCATTCGCCGTGATACAAAACCAAACACATATGCGTGTGTGTGTGTGTGTGTGTGTGTGTGTGTGTGTGTGTGTGTGTATATATATATATATATATATATATATATATAAGAGTATGTGAGAGTGTGTTGGCCTCTTCAAGTGATCACACACAAAACTACAGTGATGTGGTACATAAAAGGGTGGGGGTGAGGTACCATAACTTTTCCCATGCTGTGCCAACTTAGGGGGTGTCAGTTCAGCACTATTTTAACCCTCCAGGCTTTTTACATTCTGTCAGAAAAATATGTTGTGGTAGACAAGCTGAAGCCGGACCAGGATAGACTCTCACAAGTGGAAATTTAACGGGGGGGGGTCTTCCCGGAAGTGATTCTGTTGTGGGGAAGTCTTCCAGAAGATCTGTTTGCCTCCTTTCAAAATAGTTAACTGAACAAGTTCTGCTCCAGAATTTCTTATCAACAGGCATGGCAAGCAGATGATTTTTCATTCCCTTCGACAGGAATGTACCTGTGTGCATTTCAACCCTTTCAACTAATTTCCAGGGTCATCCTGAAGATTTAGTAGAACTCTCTTAAAAAAAAAAAAAAAACATTGAGTGACAAAGTGGCAAAAGGCAAGTACCATAAGCTTCCTCACACATTTAAAGTTCTTTTGGTGCAAAATCACCTGCCTTCTCCAAGTCTTGCTTTCTAAACTGTTTGCATTAAGTATTGCCTTGCTGTAGGGAGATCAAACTAAGGAATACGTTTTGTTGCTGCATTGCACTTGAGGGTTTCTTTTGCTGTGTTTTTGCATCAAGAGGACCAGATTGTCCATCTTGTGGCTGAAGTTGTCTGCATGATCTTTCTTTGAGAAGAGCTCCAGAAGAGCTCAAAGTGTAATCATTTATTGGGCAGAGGACTCAGTAGTCAGATTTCTTTTCTGTTCCTGTAAATTATTTATTTATTGCATTTGTTTACCGGGAAAATCCACTGGGCCTAAAAGAGCCCATTTTCAGTGGAGGTCCAGGGAGAAAATCTCCAACAAGAACATAGGTAAAATTTTAAACATTAATTGGCACAAAAGTAGATACATTTGATACTGATAGTGATTACGGTAATATATACAGAATATATACATAAAAGCAGGAATTGTGTTGGTTGCCAGATGAATTCAATCAGAGAGGTATAAACAGATATATTAATCAGCATTATTGTACCAATTTCAACAAGTGATAAAAATAATAATTACGGAGAAAATATCAGTCAGCAGTAGTAAAAAGCATAGGAGTTTAGTTATCATATAAGGAGAAGGCAGATGTTAGGTTATAGAGCAGGTGCATAGCCAGGAAGAGTTGAGATGATTTTTCAGTATTTGTTTGAAGGTGGTGGTGCTGCCTGTGTTTCTTACAGAAGGTGGAAGTGAGTTACATAGTTTGGCGATGGTGAAGGAATAGAGGAGTTGACCAGCAGGTAAGGTGGGCTTTTGTACTTTTAGAAGTAGATGATTTTCAGATCTTAGTTGCCTGCTGGGTTGGTATTGGGTGAGAAGTGTCAGGAGAGCAAGACAGTCTGGTCTGTACATTATTTTGTGCGCTATAGTTGGGTGAATGAGAGATAGTAGGGGAGTTCTAGCCAGCCTAATTGTTTCAGTGAATTACAGTGGTGGGATGAGAATTTGGCCTTGGTAGCAAATTTGGCTATTTTGTTGTAACACATTTCAAGTTTAGATTTTGCAGAATTTGGGGTATTAGTAAGGAGAGGGGCACCATAAAGGAGAGAGGGTAATACAAAGGTGGTTGCAAGGGTTTGTCTAGTAGAGAGGCTAAGAAAACGTTGGTGTCTGTAGAGCATGCTGAGCTTTTGGTGTGTTTTTATGATGTCATTGTTTATGCGTAGGTCAAAGTTGAGGTTTTCATGTATAGTGATGCTTAACAGTTTGGTGTGTTGGACAACGTCTGTAGTGGTATTGTCTTGGGCTTGTATAGTGAAGAGATTTTTTTATCTAGGGGAGTGGTTTTCTTAGGGGTAAAAAGTACTAGTTTAGGTTTTTTTTTTGGATTTAGGGCAATATGATTGTTAAGCATCCAAGATTCAGTAGAGGTGAGGGCATTCTGGTTGATTTGCTGGAGTTTAGAGCTGGAATTTGCAGTGCAGATTGTAGAGTCGGAGCATACTGGATTACTGAACATTGTGGGAGAGTGGAGTGAAAGTTAATAAAGATGCTAAATAAGAGAGGACCAAGTATAGAGCCTTGGGGTACCCCTGTGGAAGTATAGAGGAAGGGAGGTGTGATTGTGCAGCTCTTTGCTCATTCCTCAGAGCTCAGCAAAGCTTAGCATACTCGCGTGTGACTGAGCAGTGTTTTCACTGTATCCATTGTCATTCAGGCAAAGATAAGTTATTGTATTTGATTTACTGCACTTGCACATTATTGAACAGATTGCTTCTGTTTTGCTGCATTTAAAGAGCATTAAAATACTTTTGATGTAAAAATCATGTGTCTTCTCTTAAGTGTTGCTTTCTAAACTGTTTGCGTTTAAACCACCTTGCTGTAAAGTGGCCTAGCAAGTTAATAAGTTGATTTGTTGTTGCATTGCACATGAGGGTTCCTTTTTTGCTGTGTTTTTGCATTCAGAGAACCAGGTCATCCATCTTGTGGCAGGAGATGCTTGCCTGGTATTTCTGAGTTGGGAAGCACTCCAGAAGAGTTCAAAGTGTAGTCATTTACCAGTCAGAGCATCCAGGAGTTAGATTTCAGTTTCCTTTCTGTTGCTGTAAATTAGACACATTTACTTGGAGCTGATTACTGTGCAGTGCCCTATACAGATGCAAACACTTGGACAGTAAAGTTTACCTATATAACTAGTATTAGGGCTGTAACCTGTAACTTAGTGAGGCATTACACTTAGTTAAGCTTAGACCACCTAGCTTGTGCATCTAACAACACTAATACCATGTCTTAGCACTATGTATGGAAGTATTAGTTGCTGACTGTGGTCTCCCACTGTACTTGTTTGTTATAATCACACTGCATTATCAAGTACTGATCAGCTCTGTATATCACTGGCTTGGTTAAGTTTATGACTTCTGACAACCTGATAATATCAGGTGACTTTGACTTTCCAGGGATCAGTTGGTCTGATGGAACAACAGTGACAATGTCAGAGGATGAATTTTATGGTTTGTGTATGTTACACAATTTAACTCGGGCGACTGATTTTTCCTACTTGATCAAATAATATCTTGGATCTCTTTCAGATAAAATTTCTGAAATTAACCAACTGTGTCCATTAGTCAGTTCAGATCACTTAGCTTTTGAATTTAATATAATAATTAAAGCTTCTCATACAAATCAACAAAATAGTATTTTTGAGAAGTCTAAGTCGCTCTATCTGAATATTATTAATCAAACTAACTTTATGGAGTCAAATTCATGTGAGATAAATAAATGTTATGAATAAATAGCAGGACTTTGAAAACATATATGAAGTTCTTTTGTCTGGATATAACAAAAAAATATCAGTATCCTGAGAGCTGCACCTCCATGGTGGAATACTGGTCATACTAAACATCTGAGGAAAAAAGGAAGAAATTTAGGCTGTTGAAAAGGTCAAGAGAAATTATTTAAAATGGGCTTATAATTAATCTCCAGACGGTTAAATGTCTCTTTGAGATTAGCAAAAAGGAAGATTTGAAGATAATTTAGTTAGAAGTTTATGTTCTAAGAAATTTTATTCTTACATTAAATATATCAGTAGTCTGGTACAATCTTTCAGACCAGTTTCTGTTTGAGGTGAAGTACTGAATGTCGGAGAATTATCGGCAAATTTGCTCAATGAGCACTTTTTGGCAGTAGGTGCTACACCATTTGACAATGTTTCTGATGTTAGAATTTTAATAGAGCACTGTTGTACGTGCCCATTTTTTCATTTTGACCCTTGTGCAGGCTTCTTTGAGCTGCATTAAACAGGGTAGTGGTATTGGACCTAATTATATTCCAGGCATTTTCTGGGATGTTGCAGTAAGTATATTTTGGCTATAGTCAGTCTATGTTTTTATACCCTGCTGTATTTTGGCAGTGTTCTTGCTAGCTGGAAACTTGCAGATGTAATTCCAATTTATATTGGGGCCCAACAGACAATATAAGTAATTATAGACCTATCAGTCTTACTTAATTGGTGGGGAAGAGTTTTGAGAGGTATCTACTTTCTTTTCTTAACCAAGACTTTTAGGGATGTTTAATGAACCTTACTTAGGTTTATAGGTAGGTACTAGGCTATCGGCCCTAGGGCCAATATAAGCCTAGCCATAAAGATTCCCTGGCTTTCACTATCCGCAGAATTTATTTTCCTGTGCCCCTGTCGAGCAGAGCCACAGAAGTGATCCCCGGGGTGAATTTCCTTTTTTCCCATCCAATCATCAAGATTTTTCTTAGATGGCTAATGAGGTGCTCTGCTTGCCATGAATAGGCAGTCTGTTCCACAGTATGAGAAGTCTCTGGTACAGAAACCTATCCCTCCAGCATGTTTTGCTTATTGTGGTGACAAGGTTTAGGTCCCTGGAGAGTGTGGCTCGGAGGGATTGAGATTTCTTTGTGTAGCATGTCCAACAGCTCTGGGTTTGACATGGCCTTGTATGTTAGGCAGAGATCACTTCTGAAGGCGATATGCGACAGAGCAGAGTTGGAGTTTTTTTAAACAGTCTGGCTAGGGCAACTGTTTGAGGCCAGTGATCCTCTTTGTGAGGTATTTCTGCGGCCTTTCCAGTTGTTGTAAATGTCTTGTGAGGTGCATACCAAACGGGGCATTGTACTCTATAATAGATCTAATGAGGGATGAGTAGAGAGGAATAATGACATCCTTTTTTCTGGATGAGAAACCTTTTGTGATGAGGTGTGCCACATAGAAGGATTTCCTGGCTACTGTGGTGATGTTGTTATCAAAGAAGAGACCACTGTCCACTTGTGTCCCTAGTTCTCTTATCACACTTTCAGTGTTAGGTGGACTACTGCCTATCTGGTAGTTCATGGGCACATGGTTTTTCCCAAAGGGGATGACTATGTATGAGTTGGTGTTGAGCTTGAGGCCATAGCTTTGACACCAGGCATCTGTCTCAGTAAGGCCCTTTTCTAGAATGTCGACTTCATTTGGGGATTCAGTAATGGCTCCCAGTTTGCAGTCGTCTGCGAACCTTGTTAGCTATAGACCCACAGTGTTGGCCTGAACTAAAGAGAAGTAGATGCCAAACAAGTGTGGACCCAGGACTGAGCCTTGTGGTACTCCACTTGTCACTGGTCTGGAACCAGATTTGGAGTCTGCTACTTTCACAGTGTGGGTTCTGTCAGTGAGCCAGTTGGCAACCCAGCTTGTGACATAGGGATTTATGCCCAGTTTAGTGAGTTTATCAATGATTCCAGAGAGGGGGATGGTGTTGAAGGCCTTGGCGAGGTCTAAACAGGCTGTTTGAACCAACTTACCCTCGTCCACGGCTCTGGTGACTGCTTCAAAGAAGTTCATCAGGTTTAGGAGACATGATCTGCCTTTCACGAACCCAAACTGGGTGGGGTCCAGAGTTTGAAGGTTACCAATGTCTTTGTTTATAAGTTCCATGGTGATATGTTCCATGGCCTTACAGATCAGGCTCATCAGACTAATGGGCGGTAGTTCCCGGGGTCTGTGGTGGATCCCCGTTATGGAGAGGGATAACCGTAGCTGTGTGCCATTCAGTATGCAGAAAGCATTAGGTGAGACTATGATTGAACGTGATACTTAGGTGGGGTGCCAGACCAGTTTGTTTTGTAGTTCGTGTAGAACACAGCCCAGGATGTTGTCTAGTCCCATGGATGCTGTATTCTTGGCTTTGAAGAGTGCGTTTTTTACTTGTGCGGCTGTGATTACTGGGGGCATTCTTCCGGTATTGAGATGGACCCTTTAGGTGGTGAGGGGGGGGTGAAATTAGCACTGAACCTAATCTGCCAGAATGTTGGCAATATCAGTTGGTTCAGTATATTTAGTGCCATTGTGCTGTAACTCAGAACAGATCTGAGTATTGCCATTAAGATTCTTAACATAACTATAGAATGCCTTGTGGTTGTCTTTAGAATCTGTGGCGATTTTGTTCTCTTAACTAGCTTTGGAGGATTTTGAGGGATCTCAGCTTCTTGCTGAGGCTGACAAGGGAGTTTTTCCGATCATGGGATTTTACTCTTTTTTGCAACAGCTTCTTCCTTCATTTGTAGAGCTTGTTTATGGCAGGGGACCACCAGATTGGCTTCCTTTTTGGAGGCGAGCGTCTTGGTTCTGTTTGGGATGGCACGGTCCATGCACACATGTATGTGTTCGTACAGTGCATTGGTGTAAGATTCAGCAGTCGTTCGTCTACTTCCCGTATGCGTGGGTATCTTGAAGTTTGCCATTTCTGTCTTAAGGAACATGAAGCTGGCTTTGGAGAAATTTTTTGTGGTAGTTACCTTAATTGGGGGGGGTGGCGGCGGGATGTAGATATCTAGGGTGATTAGCTTATGGTTGGATCTGACCAACGAGGAGCTGACCTCTGGTGTGGAGCATCGGTTACCCATGTTGGTTATGACTTAACATAGTTTCACACAAAGCATTTTGTGTTCACTAATTTAATTGGATTTTACGACCCAGTGACAATTGCTTTAGATGTGGGCATGTCTGTAGTGGTGGTCTGTTGTAGTTTGTTTAGGGCTTTTGACAGTGGCCCTCATTCTGCTATCATTGATGCCATGCTCAAACACAAAGTTGATCCATACATTGTTTGCTGGGAGACTAACTGGCTTTGTGGTAGATTGCAGAAGGTAAGGATAGGAAACTTTACAACCAGCTGGCTCAAAATGAACAAAGGGGTCCCCCAAGAGTCAGTTCTAGGTCCAGAATTATTCAACCTGGTATTTTCCTTTATTCCTAAGAGATCTAATGTTTGGATGGCCAAGTATGTAGACAATATTAAACTTGTTTGTGATATTACATTGACAGAGGGTATTAACCACTTCAACACTTTACATGTGTTTGGTAGTTGAATGGTTAGACTTAACTGGGCAAGAAGTTAATAGGGATAAATGTGCTTCTTTGCATTTTGGGAAAACAATGGTTGAATCTCAGATAAAGTTAGGACCTCACAAGTTACAGATGTTGACGGGATGTAAAGATTTAGATATTAATATATGCAGCAATTTTAAGTATAGGACTAAGGCCTTAAAAGTTAAAGTGAAGGCATTATAAGTTATTGACTTAATTTTAAGAACTTTACAACAAGAAATAATGACTTTTTCTGAGGTTGTTTGTAACATGTTCAGCCCATTACTGAATGCAACATGTTGTTTTGCTCTTACAAGAAAGGCGATCTTCTGGTTTTAGAAGGTATTCATTGAAAATTTACAAGGTGTATCATTACTTGTAGAGATAAAACATATCCATGTAGACTGGAAAGTCTAGGCCTCTTCATTCAGTTACGGATACCTGAGGGGTAAACTTTGTTTAGTCTACAGGGGCTCTGGAGTGAATATTGATCTCTACTACATATTGAATTGTTGAATTCAAGCATATTAACCAGAGCTGCATATTTTACTTACAGAATTGAGGAATCAAGGACAGTCTAAGAGTAGACTGTTTAGTGTTGTCATTGGTTTGACTTTGTGACTGTGTTGCTTTACATATTTGACAGTTGTCTTCTTTGCAGATATTCAAAAATCAACTTGATACCTGTTTGGGTCCTAGGATCTATACATTCATTGAGGAGATTGCATTCTGAATGTTCTTTGGCTTTTATGCATGAATTAACAAACAATTGAACAAGTAACTGTAGTCCTTAACCCTAGAGACCACCTTAGGAGACCTTTGTATAACCCAGTCCTCAAACCATAATAGCCTACCCTAATGTAGGTTGGGACAATGTGGATATGCATTTCCAGATATCTCTGCAGACAGCTTGGTAGATGTGGGTATCCTGAGAAAATGTAGCAATTTTCTCGTGTTCACAGACAACCTTTCAACCCTTAAAGAAACCAACACAGTATGCAAGAGATGCACATACAGAATTTACTTGGAGGCAAAAGTCTCTTACAAACATATAGTGTCCACCATATACATAAACCATCTTTTGCTGAGGCAATGCAAAGCATTTTTCCCAAACCTCAAAGACCTCCTAAGCCAGCAAACAGCAACACCTAACCTCAGCAGTCTCTAAAGCACCAAAGCACACACACTAAAAGGAACATCAAATATCGCACGTATGCCTACTCCCACTGGATCCCCCAAGAATAAAGCCCATTTAACAAGCAAACACTTTACCCAGGACTCGTCAGAGGGGTTTCCATTGTATGACACAGAGAGGTCCCACTCTCCAGACTGGACAATGAAAAGATGGTGGTTATTATCTGTTGCCAGGATCCATCAAGTTATGCACGCACTATAGTTAATGCACCACATGCACCAGTATGACCCTTTCATAGCCCATGTGGATGTAAATGACCTGGGGCGCATCTTGTGATGCTGTCAGCCCAGCTAGCTGGAATTTTGCAAATAATTCTATGTCATTTGTAAATATTGCTATGATTTATACAGAACTGTATGTTATGTATTGAGCTTTAAGAATGTAACCACAGTGTACCCTACTGGAAAAGAACAGAAATGTATATAATCTATCTACCTGTGCAAATGTATGTTTTAATAGTAGAAGCTGGAACATACAAAGTTAACTTGCAAATCTTCAAGACAATAAGTTGAAATCAAAATGTTTTACAGTTGTGTTATCTCTCAGTTTCAATGCAGCAAGAAGACACAATGTCTAGAGCTAGAAGTTTTTCTATTATCTTAAGTAATTTTAATTACTAAGTTTAAAATGTAAAGTGTTTTATTACTTCCTAGCAGCTGCATATTTGAGAGATATGCACTTCTCACACAGAGTTGATAAAATTTTGTTGGTATCTGTTAGCCTGTGAACTGAAGGCAGGTGACAGAGTGATGTCATCCAGGCTAACTCAGCAGTAATACGTGATATTAATTTAAGAACTCTCTCAGAGAGAGAGAGAGAGAGAGAAAGAGAGAGACTGGGCATTTTGTATCTTGTCTTGGTCCTAGAAACATCCATTCAGCACTTCTGTCTGCATGTGGGCTCGGCAAGTAAGTATAGGTTGCAGTAATTTCTCTTAGCTATAGATAGGAATATAGTATAGTTTAGATGTTTTCTGTATTTATTTGAGACTGTCCTGCAATGTTTTTAAAATATTTCCTGTGATTCTTAACTCTGCCTTTACTGTGCTGTTTGAGTATTGCCTTGTTCTTTTATTTATTATTACATATATTAAACTTATCTTTGTGGCTGGTATTTGTGAGACATAATGTGAGAGTGTTCAATCTCGCCGTTTGTTCTTACACATGGGTTCGGAGCCGAACCTCGGCTCCGAGTCGGCCGCTTAGCAAACCTCTGCATCAAGAAGAAGCTCGAGACCAACCTATCTCCCACAATCCCCTCTGCCCTTACCTCAGATCTAGTTTGCCGCTGCAACTGATCACATCGTTTGAAGAGCTCTGAGCCAACTTCAGATAAGATTTAGCTTTTTTTCTAATAGAATTTTGATACAAATTTCTTAGATTTGTAAAGACTTGTTAGTGTGTGTGTGTGTGTGTGTGTGTGTGTGTGTGTGTGTGTGTGTGTGTGTGTGTGTGTGTGTGTGTGTGTGTATGGTCTCTGGTTCCGATTGACTAAATATATTAGTGTTTTCGAACAGTTTTATTTAGTTAGGATTCCTAGGGCCTACCCCATTCACTAAATATCGGATTCGACACTTAAACTGATAATAATCACTTCTTATTTTTTCTTCACAGCCTTGGCTAAGTCTAAGAGTAGTGATTGTTGTTTTACTGTTGATTGTGACATTTTTGACTTGACATGTCTGAGAAGGTTAAGTCAGGCTTTAAAAGATGTCAGTGCGGACAGAAGATGTCTGTCACAGACAACCATAGCTCCTGTGTCTACTGTCTTGGCCCTCTCCATCTTCAGGAGGACTGCTCCATATGTCACTCCTTTAGTGGAAGGGTCATGACAGATAGGCGCAGGAAGCTTATGGACAAAGGTCTTCTGAAGCCTGCTTTTCAGGAGGCTTTAGATAAGTCAGACCAGACTTCTAAATCTTCGAAGGAGTCGAAGACTTCGGAGCCTATGTCATCGACTCCAAGTTCTTCTTTTAAAGTTCGTTCACCGTTTCCACAGACTTCGGGGCCAAGTATCGAGCTAGTGTCTGTCACCGAGCCTCGAGTCTTGGAACCGGTGACGGAACTGCCACCTCCTGCTCTTTTGAGGTCGGCACCGTCCTCGATTCCTTCGACACGGTCTTCCAGGCCCCTCTCCGACACCGACGTAGATCGTGTGGTGCAGAAGTTGATGGAGAACACGGCCCTGTCCAAACTCATTGCAGTCTCCTCTCTGTTGGTGTCGAGACTCGAAGGCCTTTCCTTGTCTCCATCTGGTCCTCCTCCGGGGCCTACTCAGCCCTTGGAGCCGGGAGACGCTGATCTGTTGATAGTGGAGCCCTTGGTGCCGGAACCGTCTCTTTCTCGGTCGGCACCGTTGACCTCGATTCCGTCTGAACCTCTCCCGGACTTGCGGAGCCGACGATCTATCCTTGGTTCCGGGACCGAGAGTCGAACCGATGTTTCGGTGCCGACTCTCCCTCTCGGCGCCTCGGCACGGATCACCTCAGCTCCGTCCTCGGGGTCGGTGCCCTTGGCTTCCGCGTCGGAGATACCTCCGCGTTCTTCGGAACCGGGGGATTCCTCGGCTCGGGGTCCGGGGGCCTTCGACCTTATGAGGAAGGTTTTGTCTTCCCAGACAACTACGTCAGCAGAAGCAACGTCTCCCTTCCATAAAGGCCCGTTGTCCTCTTCTGCACCTACGGCTACTCAAAAGCGTTGAGCACCAATGTCTCAGCCGCTCCCAGAGGGAGCCCCCTCTTCCTCGGAGGCGTCATCGGATGCCCCCCCCCCGATGACGTCCCGAGGAAAAGATTGTGCAAGAGGAGGCACTTGGATTCTCCACAAGAGTCCTTAACATCAGACACTGACTTAGATGAGTCGGAAGGGTCCCCAAAATCACCCTCGGAGGATGTCTCCTTCTCTGACATCCTGGAGATCCTAAAACAGAGAGGTGATTGGAAAGCCCTACCCCCTTCTGAGGATGAGTCAGTCTTGCTGAAGGCATTCGGTGCTCGCCCTTCTTCCTCCTGGGTCACTCCGCCCTTCGACGAGTTAATGGATTTGATTGCTCAAAGGGCGTGGGAGACACCTGACACAGTGGAGCCAGTTCCCAGAAAGCCTAATAAGTATATTACGGCCCCTCAGGATAAGGCATACCTCACAAAGGGAGTTCCAGTGGACGCTATGGAGGTGGCAGCTGCCACTAAAAAGGAGATGTCTGAATCTTCCTCGTCTGTCCATCCGCCTAACAGAGATTCTAGGACCATGGACAGATAAAGTGCATTTTCAGTTCAGCGACTTTTTCTATGCGATCGCTGAACTATTTGACACATTTCACATGTTTACAGAGGGATCTAGTCAAAGAGTTGGGAGATACCCTCCAGGGTACTACAGATGCTGCTGTCGCGGATAAGGTTACAGCACAGCTCAATACCCTTACATCTATTGTAAACTCATCCATGAGGCTCATCTCGTATGCAGCCGAGGGGTCGAGTAGGGCTGCGGCTTCAGCGATTGCTCTCCGTAGACAATCCTGGATGCGCCTATGCTCCTTTGCGGAAGCCTTCAAGTCTTCCTTTACGAACGCCCCTTTTGATGGTGCCACTCTTTTTGGCCCCAAAGTAAAGTAGACCCTTACCCGGTGTGAGCAAGAGGGAAAGACTCTGTCTGCTGTCGGAGTCCGTTTTTCCACCCCATCCAGACCGTACCCCAAAGGGCAACGAGGTGGGAAGATGTGGTTTCGTAAACCCCACGGTTCTTTCCCGAGCACACAGGGTGATGCCCCCTCCAGAGGCAGGGGGGGGGCAGAAGTGGAAGACGTCGCCCTGGCGGCAGAGGGGGTCCGCAGAACCAAGGCGACAGGGATACTGTCTCTGGGAAGCCTTTCCAGCACTCCTGAAGGGAGGCCTGACTGTCCTGCTCTGGAGGCAGTCGGGGGTCGCTTAGCTTTATACCCTCAGGCCTGGCAAAGTCTTACCTCAGACAGATGGGTAAAAAGCATTATTACCAGAGGTTTCAAAATTCCATTTCTAATTCCCCCGTTACCGCAGAAAAGATTCCCAGATGTACCGCCCCATCTGCGAGAACCTGCAGCTATAGAAATTTCAAAGCTGCTAGAAAAAAAGAGTCATCCAACCAGTCCCGGCGGACCAAAGAGGATTCGGAACTTACTCAAGGTTCTTTTTAGTTCCAAAAAAGACAGGGGACTGGAGGCCAATTCTGGACCTAAGCAAGCTCAATACCTTTGTGAAGAAAGAAAAGTTCCAGATGGTCACGCTTCAATCGATCCTTCCATTCTTACAGAAGGACGACTGGATGTGCTCAATAGATCTCAAGGACGCATATTACCACATCAAAATGGCCAGCGTGTCCAGAGATCACCTGCGCTTCCGGCTGGGAGCCAGCCACTTTCAGTTTCGGGCCCTGCCCTTTGGTCTAACCTCAGCCCCCAGGATTTTCACCAAATGCATGGCAGTGGTAGCGTCTCACTTGAGACGCCTAGGATTCCGGGTGTTTCTGTATCTGGACGACTGGCTCCTTACTGCCACCACCGAGCGTCGACTGATACAGGCCAGGGACTACACACTCGGCCTTTGTGTTCAGCTAGGGATTTCGATAAATTTTGAAAAATCTGTCTTACAGCCATCACAGCATATCTCATTCATAGGGGCAGATTTGGAATCCCGTTCCTTGCTTCTAAGACTTCCCCCAGAAAGGATAGCTTCCCTACAAAAGCACATATCTCTACTTCTGTTGTCCAAGAAATCCCCAGCCAAACTGGTTCTGAAAGTCTTGGGACTCATGTCAGCTTCCCTCATTGCAATTCCCTTGGGAAGACTACACATGAGAGTTCTTCAATGGCTGCTGTTCGCACAATGGTTGTTCCAACAGTTACCGCTGACACACGAAATACTCATCACAAACACCTGCAAAACACACCTGTCTTGGTGGTTACAGAATTGCAATCTCATCCACGGCCGACCGTTTGTGTTACCCACACCAACAGCTACAGTTACCACGGACGCTTCCCTGATAGGGTGGGGGGGCATCTTTCAGGGACAGACAGTCCAAGGCGAATGGACCAATCTAGAGTACAACCTGCACATCAATGTCCTGGAGATGAGGGCAGTGTTTCTAGCGTTGCAACACTTTTCCTCCCTTCTACCTCTAGGGACCATTGCAGTTCAAACGGACAACATGTCCATAGTTTGGTACATAAACAAACAAGGGGGAACCAAATCTTACCAGTTATGCAGAGAGGCCATGAGAATTTGGCAATGGGCAGAGTCCACGGGTCGCTTTCTGATAGCAACGCACATCCCGGGGTTATCCAACGTTATAGCGGACAGGTTGAGCAAAGCCATCCTGTTACCTCACGAGTGGTCCCTCAACCAGACAATAGCGGACATGATATTCCGCAAGTGGGGCCAGCCTTGCTGCGATCTGTTTGCGTCTCCAATGAACGCAAAATGCAGAAGCTACTTTGCCCTATTACCCCCACCAGGGGATGTCCCCAGGGACGCTCTGATTCACGATTGGCCCCCGGGTCTCCTGTACGCCTTTCCCCCTATACCTCTGATACCGAGATTTCTCCAGAAAGCCAAGGATCTGGAAAGGACTGTAATTCTCATTGCCCCATTCTGGCCTCGTCAAATTTGTTTTCCCTTTCTTCAAGCACACCAAATACGGGAGCCCTGGATCCTGGACCCGGTGCCAGATCTACTGACTCATTCGTCAGGAGCTCCCCACCAGTCGCTCCTGTCCCTCAGATTAGCAGCTTGGCTGCTCCGCTTCCCTTCTTAGCCAGGTCTGATCTTCTTTCTCTGGTGGTTCAGAACATTCTAGTAGCCTCGCATAAAGCTTCCACTACAAAAATGTACACTAGTAAGTGGAAGCGTTTTGTGTATTGGGCAACTGCACAACATTTAGATCCCCTAATAGCCACACTAAACAATGTTTTAGAGTTCCTATCCATGCTATTTCACCAAGGAACTTCTACTGCCACCTTGAGGGTTCAGTTGGCTGCTATTTCCAACTTTCATGTAGGGGAGAATGGAGCGCCCATTATGGCTCATAGGCTTTGTAAAGCCTTTTTAAAAGGATCCTTTCATCTTAGACCACCAGTCAGGTTTCCTACAGCCCCGTGGAATCTGAACCTCCTTTTATCCCAGCTAATGCTACCACCCTTTGAACCAGCCTCTTCCTGTTCCTTAAAGTTCTTGTCCTGGAAAACTCTCTTTCTAGTAGCTATCACTTCAGCCAGACGAGTATCGGAACTTCAAGCTCTTTCCATCAAACACCCATATTTAATTTTTCACCCGGATAGGGTGTCTTTACGCACCAACCCCTCTTTTCTCCCCAAGGTTTGTTCAGTCAACAACATTAATCAATCCATTGAACTCCCCACATTTTTCAAAAACCATTCCAGTAAGCTAGAATATATGTTGCACAAGTTGGATGTGCATAGACAACTCAGATTCTATCTGGATAGAACAAAAGATCACAGAAAAGCAGACCAGCTCTTTATAGCCTTTGCGTACAACAAAAAGGGCATGGCAGTGACGAAGCGTACTCTCTCTAAATGGCTGTCTGATTGTATTACCTTTGTTTAAGCTGCTACTAATCAAAGTTTGTCCACCAAGCCAAAAGGACATTCTACTAGATCAGTCTCCACATCTTTGGCTCATGCGGCCCGCCTACCTTTAGATACTATTTGTGCGGCCGCCACTTGGTCTAAGCCACATACGTTCATCACTCATTACAAAGTGGATAGGATTTCCAGGGACAGGGCAACCTTTGGTTCCACTGTGCTCAGGAACATTCTTCCGTGAGTCTCTCAGGGTCACGGAGCTAGGGACGCTACCCATGTGTAAGAACAAACGGCGAGATTGAACACTCTCACATAAAGAAGTTATGTCCTTACCATAACGTTCCATGTGGAGTGTTCATCTCGCCTTTGTTCTTACATTCCCTCCCTCCCACCCTCAGGTCAGGAAGAACGTCCGGTTTAGAGGTCTGGTCTGGTTCTCCCACTACTGATTTCTCTCTGTTGTGCTGCTGGTTTCACTTACGCCCTTATATGTATGTATGTTTACATTATTGTTGCTGGATCTGGTGTTGTTTTGCAAACTAGATCTGAGGTAAGGGCAGAGGGGATTGTGGGAGATAGGTTGGTCTCGAGCTTCTTCTCGATGCAGAGCTTTGCTAAGCAGCCGACTCGGAGCCGAGGTTCGGCTCCGAACCCATGTGTAAGAACAAAGGCGAGATGAACACTCCACATGGAACGTTATGGTAAGGACATAACTTATTTTTTAAGCTGTTAGAGTACTTGCATATGTATTTGATGACACTGTACAGGCCACTCTTAAATAGCCTTAGTCTTGGTCCCACTTACTATTTGGATAATAGTAACTTTACACAGTAGGATTGGTCACTCTTTGTAAGGGCCTTTAAGTAGCTGATAAGTAGGGGTTGGTGGTAGTGATAACTACCTTATTGTCTGGGAAGAAGGGGGCACAACTAGTAAACCTGTGCCAGCCTTACCCAGGTGTGTGTGTGTGTGTGTGTGTGTGTGTGTGTGTGTATAAATCAAATCTCAAAGTTTGTGTTTGTCAGCTACTTGGACAGGGACACAAAGCACTGGTTAGACAGAAAGGGTGTTGGAGGTCTTGGCTTGACCCCCTCAGCTGAGATCTTAACCTTGCAGCTGTGCCATGGGGAGTCTTATTGGGGATGTGGAGAAAGAAGGAGAAACCAACCCCAGACTTGACTGATCTCTGTGTGCTGTTAGGGGAAATTGTACTTTACTGTGTGTGTACTTGTCATCTTCCCAATGTGTACGTCCCTCACTGATGCTAGTAGTGAGGATTGAGGCTCCTTAATTACTGGGCCAGTACTTTGGCCGTCACACATCTCACTGGACTATGTGAAGAGAGACATTATGGATCTGTCTGAGTATGTGTCTCAGACAGGTATGAACAGCAAATGACTGACTGACTTTAACAATTTGCTTAGTTTCTGCTGTCATTCCAGGGGGTTTCAGGATTTGTCTTCATGGGATGACATAGATAACAGACCATGTTGCCTTGTCAAGGATGGTCATGGAACACCTGTAACAGTAAGGAACTGTTCTAAAACAAACTAAATCATATTAAGTGACAGTTTGTCAAAATTCAATGCCTTTCTGAACCCAGAGTTCACAGAAACCCTGTACAACCATGTAAATGGTTGCCTAGAGACTGTTGTACTTACAAGAAGTAAGCCCAAAGCAAACCCCAAAAACAAACCACACTGGTGGAATCCTAGCCTTAACAGGTTATGTAACAAAAAGAAAAAAGTCATGGCCAAAGTCAGAAGGAGCAACTTTCATAATGACAAGAGCTCACTAAACAGGAAACTAGGAGGCTAATTAAGTACACTAAGGCCAGTTATGAAGACAAGATAGCCTATCAGACTTAAAACAGCCAGAATGCCTTCTTACAGCTATACCTGAAACCTGAAAGGTAACCCACAGTAGTATGCTGAATTGGTGGTAAATGTTACTACCTTCACAAAGCAGAGTGACATAGAGAAACAGCTGGCTGACAAATTCAGCTCTGACTTCACCCCCCACTCTCCTCCGCCTTCCCTTGTGAAAAACATACTAGCATAACCACCCCCCAACTATGTGCAGAGAGCATGTCATGGCAGCCCTTGCTAAGGCAAAAAACACAGCCTCAGTGGGCCCAGACAATATACTAGGTTGCCTCTTAAATAGCTTGAAACATAACCTGTCAGAACGACTTGAGTAACTTTTCTTTTTTTTCAATAATCCGTCTTTTATTATTTTTCAATTACATACTACACACTACTGTATACATACAATATGTACAAGATTGCTTCCAAAAGTTACACAAACATTGTATATTAACAAAAAAAAATGTTAAGAAGGAAACATAACATAAAAGAGCCATCAATCCAGTATTATTATTACAATCTATATCTAATCTAAGATTGAATCTGACTTATAAATATGTATCCTAAGTAACAGTGGATAAGAACCTCTAGGCCAGCACAATATTAAAAATTTGCTCCCATATTTTAACATTATGTATACTTTTCTTATGGTCATTAATTAACAATTTGTGCGCTAATATATGTCTTATTGCTAGTGATCTGAAATTTTCCCAAGATGTCTGGGTCGGGTTCAACCAGTTTGAAGCTATGTATAGTTTCATTAATAAACAAATATTCATGATTATGATCCTTTTTGATTTATCTAAATTATCTGGGGGAATATGTAGGATCATAAATTCCCAAGAGAGTGTTGAATGTTGGTAGCCCATTTTCTGTAATTGAAATTTTAACGAATTCCAAAGTTTAAAAATGCATTTGCAACTCCAGAACATGTGAAACAGGTCAGCTATCTGGTCTATGCAGTATGGACAATTAGGAGAATTTTTTGAGTCAAATTTATGAAGAGTAAGACGGGTATAATAGGCATTGTTAAATATCATCAATTGTGTGAATAGTAATTTTTGGAGGGATACTGACTTTAATGTTAGCTTAAATGCATCCAAAATCTTGCTGTCCTCAACTAATATTAATTTTTCTCTCCAGTAATTCGATAAGAGAATATGTTTATTGTGTTTCATCTCTTTTATCAGTTTATATGAGGTAGTTATATATTTTTTGTCTTGTAACAGAGCTTCCTACAGATTGCGACATATATTTAATTCCTCTTCTTTAAACTCAAAGTTATTAAAATAGTTTATAGCTAGATCTTTTAATTGTCTCATGATAATTAGATATGAAATAGGAAGACTTTTCTCTCTTAAAATATCGTGAACTGATATCCCAAGCAAGGGGTAGAAATCCAATATGATTAAATCCTTTATTAGAGGGAATTTCTGTAAGTCTATCAATTTATTCCCTATAACAAAATTTGGGGTAACTTTTCAAATACAATGTAAAAACAGGCTACGTATCACGTGAATGAAGAACTGCAGCTGTTATCCCTCTTCACAAGGGTGGGCCATCAACTGACCCCAGAAACTAGAGACACATTAGTCTGATTAGTATAGTATGCAAAGCCATAGAATGAGTTATCATGGAAATGATCAATAAAGACATTGGCAACTTACAGACACTGGACCCATCCCAGTTTGGTTTTGTTCAAGAAGATCATGCTTACTTAAGCTGGTAGACCACTTTGAGAGGGTCACCAAGGCAGCGGATGAGGAGAAAATGGTGCATACCGCCTACCTAGATCTGGCTAAGACATTCAATACATTACCTCACTCAGGTATTGTTGACAGACTCCCCAAACTAGGCATAAGTCCCTACATAACTCAATGGATTGCCAGCTGGCTCACAGATAGGATCCAAGCAGTCAGGATTGGTGAGACCACCTCCACTAAGAGACTGGTCACCAACTGACTATCTCAAGGCTCAGTGCTGGGCCTGCTGCTGTTTGGCACCCACTTCACTGATGTCACAGGCAGTTGATTCACCATGTTTTTAGATGACTGCAAATTCGGAGCGGTCTTAGATTCCCCCATGACACTAACATCCTGCAGGAGGGTCTGATACAGACAGATGACTGGTGCCAAAGCCACAGCTTAAAACTCATTATGAAGAAATGCATTATAGTGCCTTTTGGGAAAAAGATCACTTAGATTAATTATTCCATCTCAAGGCTCCCCTTAAGAGCTGACCCAGAGTGGAAACATATATAGACAGTAATCTGGCCTTTGACTAACTCATAGCCAAGGTAGTAAGAAAGCCATTCTGTGTCATCCAACTTATAAGTAAGGGTGTGGCATCCAGGTCCAAGGAAGTTATAATGTCACTTTATTCAGCCATTGTCAGATCCATCATAGAGTACAGTGCCACCTTTGACATATACCTGACCAGCCATGTACAATAGTTGGAACACTGAGAAAAGTTCCTCACCAAGAGAATTCAGGGTATTAACATGGCGTCATATACAGATCACCTTAAAGCCCAATTTCTTTCCTCAGTTTTCTGCAGGTTACTGAGAGGCACTCTATGCCTGACATATAAGGTATCTTTATATCCAGCCATTATGGACCTTTTGCACATCTACAAAGCAAATTGCACCTGAAACACTAAATCCAAGTATTTAAATTTTGCTTGCAACAGAAGTAGGCCATAATGGCAAGAGAAATATGTGTCTCAAAGGATCCCCATGCTCTGTAATAGGCTTCCCATCCATGTGAAGCAGAGTCCATCCCTAACCCTAGTCAAATGTAACCTTGACCATTGGATAGTAAATCAAGAATTCACCCCCCCCACACACACACACACACACATTTAGTTTCTGTGTCTCTGATAGACCATTGTTGACAGTTTAATATTCCCTAACTAACATACCATCCCATTAAACCTTTAGGAATCTCACCCATGTTACATGGGGACACAGTTGGGTTGGTCTGGGCAGCTTGGATTATAAATGCCCAGTTAATCATTAGCCTAGTATATGCCTATGAACAATGGCTCTAGTCACACAAGACAGTAGGAGTTTTAGACTGGGGTTATCAAAGATGTTCAGCTGATTATCTGGCTTATTCATTGTTTATACCTTTTAGACACATTTTTCTGAGAATTTGCAGCATGTGTTAAAGGAGCCAAAGAAACCTGCTACTAGGAAATCTTTTATTGATAAGTTGGACAATTTGCTAATTGGTGTTGCACTAAGAACCAGGACCCATTTGGAGTTTCTGTAACACTGGATGTTATGTAGTCCAATCTCGCCCGAACCTCGGCTCCGACTCGACCATACTCTAGCTCGAAGTGTTCAATTGGCTCGTGGCTAAGAGGTATCCCATGCTGCAAGCTGCTTTTCCCCAGATCTCGTTTGTCGCTTGTACAGCTCGGATGTGGTCTCGCTCTTGGCCATGGCCAAGTACATTTTTCTACTTATTTTTCAGCTTAGTAGCTCCAAAAGCTATTTTCATAGCTAGTGTGTGTGTTTCGCTTCTGACCGGTTCAGTTGAACTTTTCTTGGTATCCCGTTTCCCTTGGTGTTTACGGGCTAGGCCCATTTCAGTTAGAGGACCTAGTCCTCCCCTGTTTTTTGTTTCTTGTTGTGTAGCAGGTTGATCCCTCCTGTTAGCGGGTTTTTTGTTTTGTGACTGTTTGTTGTTCCCTTTTTTCCCTGGGCTAGGCCCGTTTAACTTAGAGGACCTAGTCCTCCCTGTGGTTATCCCGCGGTCTCTAGGCCATTTAAGTTAGAGGCTCTAGTTTCCCGCACTCTGTTTGGTTTCTGTGGTGAAGGTGCCCCTACCGTTTTCCCCTGTGTGTGTGTGTGTGTGTGTGTGTGTGTGTGTGTGTGTGTGTGTGTGTGTGTGAGTGTGTTCTTGCCTTTAACATGTCTAAGGATTCTAAAGAGTACAGGCCTTCAAGCTTTAAAAAGTGTGTCAAGTGTAACAACAAGATGTCTTTGACAGATGGGCACTCTGTGTTCATGTATTGTTTGGGGGCTATTTATTTACAGGAATCCTGCTTGTTCTGTTATGCTTTCAGCCCTCGTGTGCTGCAAGAGAGGAAGAACAAGCTAATATTAAGGGGATTGCTGAAACCTTCCTTTGAAGAGGTCTTCCAGTTCCAGGTCCTCTCCTTCCAAACCAGACAAAAAGATGGACAAAAAAATCTTCTAAGAAACGCTGTCCGACTCTGTCAGTCTCCTCAGAATCGCCGGAGAAAATCATTAAAACTACAGTTGCTTCTTTGGCTCCACTGGCTTCGGGGCCGACATAACAGTGCATCGATGATGTAGATATCGGCTCCCGGTTTATTGGAGCCGTTGACAGATTTGTCAGTTCGGAGCCGGTCTCCAGTTTTTCAACTCATAGGGCTCCTGTCTCCCTCTATAGGGAGATCCAGATCCCCTACTATGTCCTCTAGGACACTTTCCGATGACAATGTCGATAGAGTGGTGAGGAAACTGCTCCAGTCATCGGTGCTGGTTAAATTGTTTTTGGCTCCGGCCCAGCCGGCTCTGGAGGCCGTCCTCCCTTCATCTTTGGCTGTTCCTCCTCCGGACCTTTCTTTGGAGCCAGAGCTGTTGGTTCCATCAGATACCTCGAGGTCGGTTCCAGTAACCCCTTCTGGCATCTCTGCTCCGATCTCCTCTCCGACCCCATCGGCGTTGTCCACGGGGTCCAGGATTCACAGTTCGCCGGTCAGAGCCGAGAGGGAGGTATCGAGTCGATCTTCTTTGGCTCCAAGCCTTCCTCTCGGCGCTTCGGCTCGGGTGAGCGTGGACCCGACATCGGCTTCGGACCTTATTTCCTCTGCTCGGAGGGTGTCTTCTGCGGTTAGCTGACCTTCGGAGCTGGGGGGATCAGCTTTCGAGGTCATGAGGAGTGTGCTGGCCAGGTCATCAGCTGCATCTTACGGCACCGACTCTCTTACCCCTCCAGCACCGATATCAGTATCAGATCACCCTCTGTCTAGGGACAGCGGAGACCTAAGGCCTCAGGATACCTCCATGAGTGGTCCCCAGCTTTCTGAGGCCTCCCCGGATTTTTTTACCTGAGGAGCCACCCAGAAAGAGGGTGTGCAAGAGGAAGCAGATTAACTCCCAAGATGAGTCTCTCACGTATGACACCGACCTCGAGGAGTCAGAGGGGTCCCCTAAGTCGTCTTCTGACGATATCTCTTTTTAAGATATCTTGTAAATACTGAGACAGAGAGGTGACTGGCCATCTAAAGCCCCTTCTGAGGAGGAGTCGGTGTTCCTGAAGGCCTTTGGGTCCCAACCGTCTGCCTCTTGGGTTTCTCCCCCGTTCGACGAGCTCCTGGACCTCATTTGTCGAAAGGTGTGGGAAACTCCAGACACTGTGGAACCGGTCTTGCAGAAACTTCATCTACCGTCCATCTCCCTAACAAAAGGAGTCCAGGGCTATGGACAGGTATGAGAAGCGTGTGTTCTCTTCAGTGGCCTTTGCACTGTGGTGGCTGAACTATTTATCGCATTTTACATGGCTCCAGAGAGATCTCCCAAAGGAGTTGGGAGATTCTCTACAGGGTAACGTTTCTGATGCTGTGGCCCAGAAAGTCAATGCTCAGATGTCTTCCCTAAATTCTATTACCAACTCCTCCATGAGGCTGATCTCTTACGCAGCTGATGGAGCGAGCAGGGCTGCGGGTTACGGAGTCTCTCTTAGGAGACACTCCTAGATGCACCTGTGCAACTTCACAGAGGCTTTCAAGTCTACCTTCACCAATGCGCCCTTTGACAGTTCATCCTTATTTGTAACCAAGGTGAAGGACAATCTCTCTAGGTGCGAGCAGGAAGGAAAAACCCTGTCTGCTGTGGGAGTCTGTTTTTCCATGCCTTCTAGACCTTATCCCAAGGGCCAGAAAGGTGGGAAAATGTGGTTAGGAAAATCACAGAGGTTTTTTTCACGATGCACAGAGTGATTCCCCCTCCAGAGGCAGCGGAGGGGGTGGAAATTCAGGTAGACGCCACCCTAGAGGCAGAGGAGGCCCGCATAACCGGGGGGGGGCCACAATTCCTTTCGTGGTTCTCCGTACCAGCGCTCCTGAGAGGAGGCCCGACTGTGCATCTTTGGAGCCAGTCGGGGGTCGCATTTCTCTATACCCAGAAGCCTGGCGAGACATCACCCAAGACGAGTGGGTATTAGAAATAATCTTCAGAGATTATCATATTCCCCTTGTTTCATGTTCCCCTCCAAACAAAAGAATCCCAGACGTGCCACCCAGTCAAAGGGATTCCACAACCTTAGAAGTTCAAAAGTTGCTGTTAAAAGGAGCCATCCAGCCCGTTCCCTCAGACCAAGTAGGATTAGGGACTTACTCCAGATTCTTTTTGGTGCCGAAAAGAACAGGGGACCTGAGACCCATTTTGGATCTCAGCCGTTTGAACCTTCATGTAGAGAAATCCAAATTCTGCATGGTCACGTTACAGTCAATTCTTCCATTATTAGGGAAATATGTGTGGATGTGCTCCATTGACCTCAAGGATGCTTACTACCATATAAAAATGGACAGGGCATCCAGAAGTCACCCACGCTTCCGGCTGGGAGCCAGTCATTTTCAATTTCGCGCCCTGCCTTTTGGTCTCACCACAGCCCCCAGGGTGTTCACCAAATGCATGGCAGTGGTAACGGCTCACTTGAGACATCTGGGATTCCAAGTGTTTCTGTACTTGGACGACTGGCTCCTGTCTGCCACCACCGGGCATCTACTGCTACAGACCAGGGACGCCACTATTGCACTGTGCCAAAGTCTGGGAATTACCTTGAATTGGGAAAAGTCTGCATTGTTGCCCTCGCAATGTGTTACCTTTATCGGTGCCGAATTAGACATGGTGCTCATGAGGGTTTTCCTGCCAGAAGAGAGAATTCAGGTTTTACAGCAGCAGGTCTACGCTCTATTACCACTGAAGAAGTTCAAGGCAAAAGTGGTCCTCAAGTTGTTAGGGACCATGGCTGCCATGATTATGCTAGTTCCTCTTGCAAGACTACACATGATGCTTCTTCAGTGACGGCTTTTTGCCCAGTAGTCTCTTCAGCATCTCCCGCTCTCCCATCTTATTGTAATAACCGACAGGTGCAAGTAGGATCTGTGCTGGTGGCTTCAGACAAGCAATCTCAATGTGGGTATGCCTTTCGTTCTACCTTCTCTGATTGCCGCTGTGACCACGGATGCCTCCCAGATCGGATGGGGGGGGCATTATCTCGGCAGGACAGTCCAAGGCACGTGGCAGGAACATGAGATCCATTTGCATATCAATGTCTTAGAGATGAGAGCAGTGCTATTAGCGTTGCAAGCGCTTCAAAGCTTTCTTCCTCATGGGACAATTGCAATCCACTCAGACAACATGTCAGTGGTCTGGTATCTGAGCAAACAGGGAGGAACCAGGTCGTATCCCCTTTGCAAAGAGGCACTTTGAGTGTGGCAGTGGGCAGTATCTTCCCGGCGCTTTCTAGTGGCAACGCACATACCAGGGAAGTCCAGCATGATTGCCGACAGGCTGAGCAGAGCTATTCTGATGCCTCACAAGTGGTCCCTGAGCGAACAAGTTGCGAAACGGATTTTCCGCAGATGGGGTCAGCCTTGCTGCGATCTATTTGCCAGCCCCCTCAGTGCCAAATGCAGCAGATACTGGCCTCGTCAGATCTGGTTTCCTTTTCTTCACCCTTATCTAATGGACGATCTCTGGATTCTGGACCCAGAGCCAGATCTGTTGACTCATATGTAATGGCAGTTCCACCCCTCCATTCAGACCCTCAGGTTGACAACATGGCTGCTCCAATTCCATCCCTAGTCAGGCTTCATGATTTTTCACCGGAGGTGGTTCATAATTCTGTCTTCCTCCCACAAGCCTTCTACTAGGAAGATTTATTTCAGTAAGTGGAAGAGATTCTCCATTTGGGCTCATGAAAGGGAGATTGATCCCTATACAGCTCCCATCTCATCAGTTTTAAAGTTTCTTTCGCAACTGTTTAGCCAGGGATCAGCTGCGGCAACTATCAAAGTGCAGTTGGCAGCCATTTCTACTTTTCATGTTGCTAATGAACCCAATCTAATGGCGCACAGACTTTGTAGGGCTTTTCTGAAAGGGACTATGCTACTTCGACCTCCAATCTTTGATCCTGTAATGCCATGGGGCCTTTATTTTGTGTTACAGCAGCTTACCTCACCTCCTTTTGAGCCCGCGGCAACCTGTGACATTAAATTTTTGTTTTGGAAGACAGTCTTTTTGATAGCCATCACTTCGGCTAGGCGGGTCTCTGAATTCCATGCTTTATCAGTTCGTTCCCCTTATTTGGTATTTCACAGGGATAGGGTTTCGCTAAGACCTAATCCTTCCTTTATACCTAAGGTTGCTTCGGTGGTCAACCTCAACCAGTCCATCGAGCTGCCTTTGTTTTTCCTTGAATTCTCTAACAAGGCAGAATTTAAGTTTCATCAGCTAGATGTCCACAGACAATTGCGTTTCTATTTACGTAGAACAAAAGATCTTAGGAAATCTGATCAGCTCTTTGTCTCATTTTCAGACAATAGACGAGGGACTTCAGTTTCTAAAGTAACTCTGTCCAGATGGATTTCTAGCTGCATTTCCTTCATCTATACTTCAAATGGCAAGGAATTACCCTTTAAAGTAAAGGCTCATTCTACACGTTCGATGTCTACTTCTACTGCCTTTCAGGCTAGGATGTCTATGGATGATATTTGTGCTGCAGCTACTTGGGCATTTCCTCACACCTTTATTACTCACTACAAATTGAATCTGATATCAAGGGGCAGATCCTCATTTGATTCCACAGTGCTCAGGAGTATTTTCCAGTGAGCCACCCAAGGTCTAGGTGCTAGGGACGCTGTCCCACGGGTAAGAATGTAGGTGAGATTGGACTACATAACATCAAGAAGTTATGTACTCACCATAACGTTCAATGTATGTAGTCCATCTCACCTCACATTCTTACTAACCCACCCACCTATCCCCTCCCGGAGGACCTAGAGGTCGAGTCTCTGTTTTCAGCACTCCTTCTTGATGTGTTGAGTTGGTACTTCCTCTCAGCGTGCTTGTGTGTTTGTGTGTGTATGTGAGCTCACAGCAAACCAGATCTGGTGATAGGCGCGTTGCAGCATGGGATGCCTTTTAGCCATGAGCCAGTTGAAGACTTCGAGCTAGAGTATGGCCGAACCCACGGATAAGAATGTGAGGCGAGATGGACTACATACATCGAACGTTATGGTGAGTACATAACTCCTTGTTTTGCAATGTTTGTGTTAAGTTATTCCTCTGTCAAGGTTCATCTTGTGCATTTCAGCATGTCTGCCCATGAATCCTCCCCTGTCATCTCAGTATTCTGTTCTGTTATTTTTGAAAGGGGTGTACATATGCATCCACCTAGAAAACAGGCGACACCTTCCTGGGATCTTAACTTTATTTCCATTTGAACTTGCTTATCATGTTGAATTACAAGAAGGTGATATAAAGTTTTAAGCCCAACCAACTTTCTACATTCTGAGCATTATTCTGCCTCTGTAGCTGAAAAGAGGGTTATTTCATCTTGTAAAGTGCCAATTTGCAGAATCGTAATGCTATGATTTCACATTGCTTTAGCTCATTGATTGAACCATGTCAATGAAAAGTGTGGAACTCAGAGCCATCATGAAGTTCCTATTCCTGCAGAAGAAAACTCCAAAGGAAATTCATGAATGTATGATACAACCATTGAGTATCAAGTGGCTTTCTTACTCAAGTGTGAAGAATTGGTGTGCAAGCTTTCAGCATGGAGATTTCGAGACTGAAGATGCAACAAGGTGTGGGAGGCCTCAAATGATGTCAACTCCTGTAATTGTTGACCATGTCCATGACATGTTTTTTGGCAGATCAGGGAATACCAGCTAAAACAATTGCTGAGACACTGCAGATATCCAGGAAACATGTTTGGTTTATAATTCATGAGCAGCTGGGTATGCAGAAGCTTTCACCCAAGTGGATTCCCAAATGTTTGAATGCTGATGAGAAAGTATGTCAGGTGGACACTTCCAAGTTGATTTTGCAACATTTCCGTCAAGCTGGTGCCAA
Source organism: Protopterus annectens (assembly GCF_019279795.1). Classification (NCBI taxonomy): domain Eukaryota; kingdom Metazoa; phylum Chordata; order Ceratodontiformes; family Protopteridae; genus Protopterus; species Protopterus annectens. The sequence goes on along the minus strand of NC_056729.1, from coordinate 559,429,278 downwards.
CGTTTTGGAATAACTACTTACTGTTGATGAAACATAGTTACACCATTATGATCCTGAGACAAAACAGCAGTTCATGCAATAGCAGCACTCAGGTTCACCAAGACCAAAGAAGTTCAGGTCAGCAAGAAAGGTCATGGCCACAGTGGTTTTGGATCAGGAAGGTGTTGTAATGACTGACTGTTTCCTAGGGGCCAAACAGTTAATACAGAAGCGCATTCCCTTAAGTGCAATTATGCCCAACAGGGTGTGTGTAAATGTGTAATTAATGCCCTTTCTGGGGTGCAGAGGCCCTCCTCCTGCGGCATCGGGCCTTTTAACACCCCTGTGCTGGTGTTAATTGCACATTAACACACACCATGTCTGGCATTATTGCTTACATAAATGGACAAAAGTGGTAATTAGGGGAGTACCACTCCATTTATAAGGAGTATTGCAGACACTGCAGACAACAAAAAGGGTTATGTCACAAATTAAAAGAAAAAAAAATGCATGCTGAATACTTAAAAGATGCAGTAATTAAAGACTATAAGTTTGGTTATTTATTTGTTTGATTGTTTGCATTTGTTGACAGGGAATGTCCTGGACATAGGTTAGTTTGATAAGAGGCCTGAGAGAAAAAATCTGACGTGATAACATAACTTAAACTGGGGAACAACAGAATATATACAGTGCGTACAGTTTAGAGTCAGAGCTACATGCTTATTTCATTAGTTCATACTGTTCTGACTCACATTTACATATTTCATCATTGTTTAAATATATTCATTATAAGCAGTGAGTTCTAGTTTTATTTATTTATTAATTTTTCATCTGGAAAAGTGAGCTGATCCATGGCCTCTTTTCAGCCATGACCCAGGCCAGTGGCACATGCAAGTAGAATAAAGTAAATAAAGAGTTCTTAACCTATAACAGTGCAGTGCTTCGACAAAGTTATTTGTATATAATGTGCTACTATATTTGAAATTTTAAGAGCTGATTTGTAGATAGTAAGCGATTGCAGGAAAGTCTCACTGGAATTTTAAGCAGACAGGCTCTACCATTCATCTTTTTACTGAAGAAAAAGGGA
>NC_056729.1:559295712-559423212 GCF_019279795.1 Protopterus annectens | reverse complement strand
TCACCGTCAGAGGTTTTGTAGCCTTGGGACTGGAACTAAAAGAAAGGCTCTGTGCTGCCACTTTCTTTGTCCATATACTCTCATCTCTCTGTTTTCCTATTCTCTCTCTCTCTTTCCTGCTCTGGTTTCCTTTCCTTCTTTCCATTTGTATATCGAACAGCTTTACTAACAACCTCTCTCTTTTTTCTTGTTTAATCTGTTTCATTCAGTCGCTTTTGTATTTCTTTTACTTTTCTTAGTCTTACCAGTCTTTTTCTACTTCTCTCTCTTTTTATCTATGATTCTTTTCCCAATATTTTAACTACCCGTTCCCTTTCTTATTTCCTGTCCAGCAGGTGTCTGGGAAGCCTCCAGTGCCTCTCCTGCATTTCTTTTTTTTTTTCTCTCCCCTGATTTGTATTCCTGTCATCACATGATCTGAGATTGTAATGACTCTATGAAGACCTCCCCTACCAAATGCTTCTGAGGATAGATAGCACCTATAGAGTGTGTCTTAAACATTGTGTCTGTGGGATAGAATGTATAACCTTTGTTGGGAGTAGAATGTATAGCCTTCCCTTCCTGGTCTTCTAATCTCCATAGAGCAATCCATTCCACTGCTTTTAGGTAATATTTTAAATGTCTTTCTTCCTTTGATACTTTCCAGTTTCTTAGTTTTCTATCCACTTCATCTTTCACAGCTTTTGTGTTCTAGTCTGTAATAGTGATGCATATCACTTCCTGAAATCTATAGATTATCTCCACCAATATTCCCCTTAAAGTTTTTTATTGTCATGAATGGGGATATTTAGATTGCCATTGATCTTAAGTCCCTTTACGTGAACTTTTGTCCCCGTGAATCTGCCGCTCCTATCCTTTATCTTCCTGGTTATTTCTAGGGGCCAGATTAGCCTTTTTAAGATTGCTAGCCCTTTCCTTTTCCTGTTTCTCAATGGGTAACATTCCACCATGTTATACCCTCTTTAATTTCTTATGATCCTCATTTGAAAGATGGGTCTCTTGTACCTCTATTATTATTTGTGCCTTCATCCTCTTTGTGTCCCAACATTCTGTCTGTTTGACGTCTCCCTTCGGTAGTTTACTTTCCACAACATAATGTTTAGAATTTCCTCTCCCATTTTTAATTTACACATATTTTATCTTTTTGATTCTTTAATTTCTTTTTCTTTTCTTGTTTTCCCCATTTACTGTTTCTGTTCCCCTTCTGTCTATTTTTTCCCATACTTTATCATCATTTTTTGATATCTCTACACCTATTTCCAGTATTGTTTATGCCCCCCATTAACTCACAAAAACAATATACATGTTTGCACCTTCAGCTTTCCTCTTTAGTGTGTCTTTTCCTCTGGGTGTTGCAGCTTGCACCTCTACTCGTATCTGTCATTACCATGGCACTACACCGATTTGCATCAGAGCTGACTGCTTCCTCCTCTGTTTTATCTTCTGCCTTCCTCTTGTCATTACTCATTCTTTCGTTTTTTTACTTTTCTTTTTCTCTTTGTTCTGTTGCTTTCCTCTCTGCCCCCCTCTGGTTTCCTACTTCAGGCTCTACTCCTATCTCTTCTGCCTTACTATATGTTACATTCCCTCAAGATCTCTTGCCTGCTTTATCCATTACCACGTCTGAACTCTAGGCCCCTACATGGAGTCTTAGCTCCATCTTATTATTTACTCTGTTCTGACTTTATATGTTTTCTCCTTCCTGCCCCTGTTAATATGTTTTGCTAATCCCTTTGCAGTGCGCCTCTTTTTTAGATCTGTATATCTAGTCACCTCACTCTGTTCCTTACCTTCTTATGTTTTGTATGGAGTTCTTTTCACAGCTGCTAAATTCTATCTTTATACTTTGTTTCACCTCTCTGTAGGGTGAGTTGGTAAGTCCTGCTGTGGACAGTAAATTATTCTAATGCTTGCCATCTGACCCTTCCGTCAGAATGTGTCAAGTTCAAACTGTACTATTCCACTCATTTGCAGGTTACATTATTACCCTGTCCCTTATAGAGTCATTCCTGTCCTGCATTTATTTCTGCACAGTGGTCTTTCTTACACTTAAAATACCCCCATTCTCATCCTGTTGTGTCTGTGTTTTCTCTTTTATGCTGATAGCTTTCTCTTCCTGCTAGGTGAGTGCCATGTTCCTTTAGTATTGAATCCACTCACTTTTCATGCCCAATGAGTGGAATATGGCTTGTACATGTATTTAGACATGCCAGCAACTTAAAATCTATATACCTGAGTTTACTTTCACATGTATTCCTTCTTCTGATTCAGGAGTAGAACTATGTGTATGCACACCTTGTCAGGTAGTCCTTAATATACTAAGTCCCCCTTCTGTCTGTTTCACAGTTTTGCAATCAGATTTCTGTATTTTTCTTCCTTGCTCTGTTTTCTAAATCCGCCACTTTGGCTTCTATGCAGTCTAACCTCACCTGTGGAGTCGGCTGTCACTCTTTTCTTTGTTTTCCATTTTTATATCTCACAGTATTGTGGTATTCTGAGTGAGTCCTTCACCCTCTGATATTTTCCTTTTGTAAGTTAGAATGTTCTCTGTTAAGGTTTTCTTTACCTCTTTTATTTCCTACCATGTAGCTTCCAAGTTAACTTTTTCATCTGACCTTTTCTCTGCTCCTGCCATCTGGATGCCTTTTTCCTTTCCTCTCCCCTGATGTTTGTTACTCTTTTTGAATCTCCACTCATTCAACAAGCTGATCTCTTGTTGTCTGTTGTAGAACTAAGGCATTTAATTTTGTTCATTTACTGCCTTCCCATACAGAGCTCCATGGACTTTCATAAACTTGATGCGATGCCGTAATGGGAAGTCCACCTGACTTGTACCTTAGTTTTATTTGTTTCATAGGAGGAATGTATGGCCTTTTTCAATCTATGGGTCATTATCTTCAATGCCTAATTAAAATGAACCATTTACTACAGCTATTTCCAGTAATTAAAGGAAACATTCCCTTGTGATTGGTCCCTACTCCAGGCCAGCAGTCAAGGAGACTCCATCCTTACCACTGACTCTGGTGAGGGATGGTCACTAAGAGCAAAGATGGATTCACACAGTATTTTCAGATGCAGTTCCCAACACCAAGCACAGTTTCCCTTAAGAGCACTCAGGGAGCACACTCCAGACCTGGAGCTGGACTCTGTTTCTCTCTCCAGAGCCACATAAAACTCCACACTGTCCAATTTGGAGCTCTGTGTTCCTGTTCCCAGTAGCTGACACACACACTTGGATATTTGAATTTCACACCTACACATACACACCTGGGAAAAGCTGGAGCAGATTTACTAGCTATGCCCTTTTCTGCCCAGACACTGAGGTAATCACGCTGCCACCAGTCAGCTACCCAAAAGCTCTTACAAAGGGTACCAATTTTACTGTAAAAAATTAATACTAATACAGATGGTAGGGTGTGACCAATGCAACAAGGCTTTCAGGAGTAGCCACAGTGTCACTAAAACAAGCATAAGTACTCTCAAGATTTTAAAAGTATTCTCTAAAGGACCAGACACCATGAAAGGTATTAAAATATTTAATGATACATTATAAAACAGAAAACAGAATACTGAATGCAGTAAACAGAGTTTCAACCCGAGATATAAAAAGTAATACAGTTGGATAGTTTCTCACAGATGCCGAAACAGTACTAAACTGTTCTCACTAAATGTCCCTGACTGACCAAAGATTTACTGTTCTCTGACTACTTGCTAAAGCAAGGTAGGCTGTTGTGTGCTGAGCGTCTTACCACAGAAAAAGCCAGATGATGTTTCTCTCTGTCTGTGTGGATGTTTGAGATGTATATCCTGTCAGAAATCTTTCCTGTCAGGTTCCAAAGTGCTTCTGTAAGAGTTCCAAAGAAACCAGATGCTGGTTAGAGGATGACATCACCTCTGGTCACCTGACTCTGGTACAATACACACACAGAGCTTTGCTAAATTTTGTGGCAGCATCTGAAAGCTGTAACACAATTTCATACTTTCCACTCGTCCAGTGTTCTCTGATAAATGTACACATTTGATCAGTTACAATACAACTTAACACACATGCACAAATTTTTTCAGTCCAGCAGGACCCACTGTTGATGCATTTTTAACACAAGTAACTTTACAAATATATTTTAACTCTGACATTTGTACAAATCAGTGTGATAGTCTAGTAACATAATTTTTTTTTTTTTTAAACTCCAGCTAGCTATTCTGGCATATGTACACATGTACTGTCCTACTCTCCCTGGCACAAATGGCACTACCTCAAATATCACATTCCTTTTAAAACATTTCTTCATGGTTTGCTTGCCTGGTAGATAATTTTGAACTGGCTTGAACTATTCCACAGAAGTGATCATTTAAACCTTTTCCAGAGTCAGAGGTGTGGAGCAGGAATAATACTCATTTTGTTAACCAGGTAGGCCCACTGGACTTAGTACCCCTTTTCATGGGTGACCCAGGAGTAATATCTGGTGAAGTGGCTTGCTCAAGGTGTCATAGTAGCTAAACAAGGGCTGAGGGAATTGAACCCTGTACCACAGGAACTACGTTACTTGTACATCTCTAGTTGTCTGAAACAGATTGTTCAGATAGCCGATGGATCTAGACCATCAGTTTCGGCCAGCTAGCTGCTTTCATGAAGTTAAGGATATTCACACTTTAGTCTCTGGAGAGTTACTGCATAGTGCAAAGATGTTTTGATATCGTGTATTACACCCAAATCATGAATTTGCACTGTAGGTTTTTATATTTTTGTGTGAAGAAATTCCAGCTCCAGTGCAGGATCCTTCAGTTTAAACAGTTATCTGCTCTGGAAGTCTGGCACCTCTTGTGTATGAGGCAGCACTTCATTATACAAGAACCTCATTGTGTTTCCAGAACTGTATGAATAATTTCTTGTTACCCATTCATAAGAGTCTTTTAAGTACTAACTTTAGAAGATGCTGCCTGTGTTCTGCTCTTTATGCATTTTCATCAGCTAACACAAAATAGCAGTACTGCTGACTGAATCCAGTTATCTTGGGCTTTCTATTGATCTTAATGAGTATAGGGTTTTGACCATTGGGCGAGATGTTTAAGCTCCTTTCTGTGCTAGAATGGTTGTCCATTTAACCCAGGATTCCAGTATTTAAAGTCAGTTCACTCTTCTGTTGAGTTTGATGGCTTGTAACTTCACTTTTCCATGTTACAGCTGACCAAGAGGATAAACTGTTGGACTTAAAGGTTGCTGATTGCATACTTCTGGCTTCAGATCTCTGCCTCTATCCCTTATCTTTTTTGGATATCCCCAGGAAGTATAGATTCGGAACCTTACTTTCTGCTTTCAGTTTTGAAAAATACCCTCACTGTAGAATGTCTTCTATTCAGGAGCCATCACACAGCTTATGGAGTCTTTGACTCCATAGAAGTTTTGAAGCACTCTAGAATTGAGAGCAAAATGTTATGGTCTACATTGTATAAATCCATTCCTTGAATTATTTCATCTTAGTCAGGATAGGAAATCTAGGAATTACATGGTACCTGAACAAACTATGAAGCATTGGATTTATCCTGTCATTTGAAATCACTGAAAATGTGACTGTAGGCTATTGAATGTAAGACATTTTGTGTTAGTTTATTTTGGGAACAGCAGTGCCCTCATGGGTTTCCCCAGTCAGCAGCTAGAATATGTTCAAATGTTTAACATTTTTTTAGTGGATGTCATCAGTCTCATCAGCAGGTGAAATTGTCCTCAAATGGGCCATTGTGCAGATTAATTGAACATGGTGGTTCCTTGTTTTTCTTTGATCTGAATGGCATTAGTGAGTAATTCTCTTTGGCATAAATGAATAAAGCCCTGATAGCATGTTAGATGATCTGAGTTTTAATAGCAGTACATTGCTAGAAGAGCCAGGCAGGGAAGGTGAGGGTGAGCAGCTAACACTGTATCTGAAGTAGTTGACTTAATTTGGTCTTCAACCTGTGGGGTATACGGATCTGGTACGGATCCGAGCAGACAAGTTCATGAGCATCTGCTCCTAGCTCCAAGGTCCTCCCCCTACCCATAATACACCACTACCACCTTCCTTCCCTCTGATATCATTTGCCTTGTTTGCGATCAGCATCTTGATCTTTGAGCTCCGGGTATCGTGAGTACTTAGTTTTTTTCTGGTGATAGGATTTATAGTTTTAGTGTTAGTGAGTCAGGATAGTACCCCTCTCCAACCCCCTTTCTCTGTGGGTCGTGTTTTGAAGAGTTTATAAAAAAAATAAATAAATAAGTTAGCAGTGTGTAGTTCAGTAGGTAGTTTAGACTGCTATGGCTGATCAGCCTAAACAAGTTTTCAGGTAATGCACAGAGTGTGGCCACAAGTTGTAGCCCGCCGATGGCCACACTCTGTGCGTTGTCTGTCTGGGTGTCTCCCACCTTTCTGTAGACTGCAGTGTTTGCGTGGGTTTTAACTCACGAGCCCTGAGGGGACCGCAGGGCTAAACTTGTTTTGAAGGGCCTCCTCCCTGCCACTGAGGCAACCACTTCTTCTCCTGCGGTCACGGCTGTGACCACTCCTTTCATCCCTGTTACTACTTTTAGCTCTGTCTCTCCCTCTCAGGCTGGGACTCAACCTCCCTCTTCTAGGCCTAGGGAAGGGGATTCCAGCCATTCAAAAAAGCATGACAGAGGTCACAAGGCCGAGAAACATAGGAAGTGGTGCCCGGATCGTTCCACCCCAGCAGACCCTCCACTAAGGTTCATGTTATTTCTAGACATGTCTCCCCTCGGCTCCGATCTCCATGTTTCTTTCCAGAGTTGGAGGAGCTGAGGTCTTCCTCCAGGGCATCTGCACACCGACCGGCTAGATCGGAGTCTGTCGCCTCGTCGTGCGCCACCCGTAGCCTCTCTTAGTAACTAAGACATGGATAAGATGATGAGGTTTATTCGGATCCAGATCCGGATGGGAGTTCTTCCAGCTCCCTCTCCTGCAGGAGGGGGTAGCTTGCTCCCCTTCCTTTCAGCAATTTCTCCCTCTCCGATCTGACCGTCCGCTTCGGAATACATGGATCCAAGGATTTTTGGAGTCAGGGCATCTGCGCCGATGGTACTTACAACCTCTACGTCGGTGATTGCCTTGAGTTCGTCGGATCCGACTAGTTCGGATCCCAGCATCTCTCGGAGCCGTAGCCTTAGCATCAGATCTGAGGGGGTGTACGTTTTCCCATCGGCGCTGACTTTGTTGGATCCAGGCCATCCCCTTGGCATTCCACCTCCCTTGGGACCGGCTCTGGTCCACTTGTCTGACCCGGGGAAAGTGACCGCTGTGTTGGAGTCCCATGCGGTCTGCTCACCCTCAGCATTTGATGTAGTGGAAAGGATTCTGTCCATCGGATCGAGACTCTTGACAGTTTCTTCAGATTCCACCCCAACTCCCGCTGGTTCTGGTGTGACTCCGGTCATCTTATCCCTGGGACAGACCGTGTCCGAAGTGCCTCAGATGGATTCCCTTGAGGAACATCAGCCCGCTTGCGAGCCCTCTCCAGAGAGTCCCACTGGAGAGATTCCCCACAAGCATACGTGCAAAAGGAGGCACTTGGACTCCTCCCCGGAGTCCATCACCGAGGACACCGATTTAGGGGAAGGGGAAGGTTCCCCCAGATCACCTCCTGAGGATGTCTCCTTTGGAGACATCATGGAACTATTGTGCCAGTGTGGAGGTTGGTCCACCCCAAAACCTTCCTCAGATGAGTCGGTATTCCTGGAGGCCGTTGGTGTGGCCCGTCTACTTCCTGGGTGTCCCCTTCTGTGGACCCCCTAGTGGACTTAATCACTTTACGGGCTTGGAAGGATCCAGACCACTGTGGAGCCTATCCAAAAATGCCCGGACAAAATTTTAAGCCCCCCTTCTGACAGACCTGCATGGAACAAGGGTTCTCCTGTAGACACAATGGTGGTAGCAGCAGCCACCAAGAAGGAACTGGCTCAAGAAAGTTCATCGGCCCATCCCCCCGACCAAGAGTCCTGGTTGATGGACCGTTTAGTGAAGCACACGTATGCATCAGCAACCTTCTCTGTAAGGGCGCTGAACTACTTGGCCCATGTTATCTGACTGCAGCAAGACCTTGTCAAGGAACTCGCTGAGTCGCCCCCGGGGTCCACTTCGCAGGTGGATAAGAACACTTATTCCGTGAGAATGGCCACCCTTACAGTTGTATCTAATACGTCCATGCGCTTTCTCTCTCAAGCTTCCGAGGGAGTGGCTAGGGCTGCTGGGTCCGGTGTTGCCATGAGGCACTACGCCTGGCTTAGATTGTGTCAGTTCCCAGAGCCCTTCAAGGAGTCATTTGCAAATGCCCCTTATAAAGGTTCTTCCCTGTTTCATAAGACTGCCTGCGACACATTGGTCCAGAGTGAGAAGGACAGGAAGACACTGTCTGCTGTTGGGATCCGCTTGTCTAAACCTCAAAGATCCTTTTCCTGGAATCTGAGAGGGCAAAAGAAGATGTGGTTCCGGAAGTCTCAGTATTCCCGGGATGCTCAGGATTTGTCTTCCCCTAGAGGCAGAGGGGGTCAAGACAGATGCTGCCCTAAGGGCAGAGGGGGTCCGTGAATTTTTGGGTCTCAAGAACCGTTCTTGGGCAGACCCGTGCAGCAACCCTAAGGGGTTGCCCGACTTCCCTTCTCTGGAGGCAGTCGGGGGTCACCTGTTGTTGCTTTTGACGGCATGGGAGTCCGTTTCATCAGACCATTGGGTGCTACGAATAATATCCCGAGGCTATACAGTTCCCCCAGTACCACCCAAACACCTCCCAGATGTACCACCCGTGCAAAGGGAGGCAGTGGCACTAGAGGTTATCGAGCTGCTAAAGAAACAAGCCATCAAACCCATCCCCCGAGACCAGTTTGGATTCGGCATTTATTCCAGGTTCTTTTTGGTGCCAAAAACGATGGGGGACCTAAGGCCCATCCTGGACCTGTCAACCCTGACCCTGTCTGTTGCCAAAGAAAAATTCCGGATGGTCTCATTTCAGTCCATCCTGCCTTACCTGCAAGGGATGGACTGGATGTGCTCATTAGACCTCCAGGATGCTTACTACCACATAAAGATGCACAGTAGCTCCAGGAGGTTCCTCCGCTTCAGGCTGGGAGACAATCATGATCAGTTTCAAGATCTACCCTTTGGTCTCACCACAGCCCCCAGGGTGTTCACCAAGGTTATAGCAGTAGTAGCGGCTCACCTGAGACTCCAGGGGATTCAGGTCTTCCCTTACCTGGACGATTGGCTCCTTGGTGCTTCCACCAAGCATCTACTTTGCCAAGCCAGGGACTGTTTTCTACACCTAGCAGATCATCTAGGCATTACTGTCAACGTTGCCAAATCTTGCCTACAACCTGTCTAAGTCATAGAGTTTATCGGAATATGGATAGACACCTTGCAGACAAATGTCTTCCTAAGCCCAGACAGAATTCGAAATCCGAGGTTGCATGTGTCGGCCATTGTTCACTTGTCTCGGCCACCAGCAAAGGCTGTGTTATGAGCCCTCTGTTCTATGGCGGTCACAATTACACTTTTCCCATGCGCTCGTTTGCACATGCGTGTTCTACAGTGAACTCTGGCAGTTCAGTGGTCATTGTTGGATCTTCCACTCAGACACCCAATACAGTTAAGCAGAGCCTGCAGAGCATCCCTTCTGTGGTGGATGTACTCTGTGGATATTCTCGAAGGACACTTGTTTCTTGCAGCCTCGACCCAAGCCACTGTGACCACGTTCGCATCCCAGCTAGGGTGGGGGGCGATTGCGCAGGAAGGGCAGTCCAAGGCACGTGGTCCGACTGAGACCAGCTTGCATATCATTTATGAGAGCATTCATTTTAGTGTTGCAGGCCTTTCATGCCACTCTTCCTCTGGGAACAATTGCAATCCAATCAGACAACATGTCAGTACTCTGGTACATCAACAAGCAGGGAGGGACTAGGTCCTACCCCCTTTGTCACGAAGCCATGAGAGTTTGGGAATGGGTGATTTCTACCAGTCGCTTTCTAGTGGCAACGCATATTCTGTGACATTCCAACGTTCTAGTGGACAGGCTCAGTTGTTCTATCCTGATGCCTTATGAGTGGTCTCTGAATCCTTCAGTAGCAGAACGGATCTTTCTAGAGTGGGGATAGCCTTGCTGTGATCTCTTCTCATCTCCTTCCAATGCAAAGTGCAGCGAGTTTTTTGCTCTGAACCCTCTGCCGGGGGAATCCCGTAGAGACGCTCTAGTCCATGCTTGGCCTTCCAGTCTTCTGTATGCTTGCCCTCCGTTACCTCTTATTCCGAGATTTTTGCGGAAAGCTTGTCGACTGGGGAGCAAAGTCTTCCTCATTGCCCCCTTTTGGCCTCGCCAAGTGTGGTTCCCTTTCTTCTGGTCTCATCTTCTAGCTCCTCCGTGGATCTTGGATCCCAATCCAGATTTCATATCTCACCCACCAGAGGGTTTTCACCCAAACCTGGTCAGTCTGAAGCTCACAGCTTGGCTGCTGCAGTTACCCTAATTGCCAGGACTCCCGGTTTGTCTTCTGTAAATGGAAGCATTTTTCCATCTGGGCTTCTCAAAGAAATTTGGATCCCTTCTCGGCCCCAATCCAGGCCATCCTTGAATTCTTAGCAAATATTTTTCAGTAAGGGGCTAGCTCATCTACAGTGAAGGTACAATTTGCAGCCATTTCCAGTTTTCATGTTGGTGAAAATGTCTTCTTTGGCATCTTCTAGATTGTGCAAAGCCTTTATCAAAGGTACCTTTCTCTTGTGTCCCCTAGTTAAGGACCCGTTCCTCCATGGGTCCTTACTTTGATGCTTCAAGCTCTAGTTGCTCCGCTCTTTGAACTGGCGGCAACTGTAGATCTAAAATTCCTATCCTGGAAGACAGCTTTTCTGGTCGCTATCACTTCAGCCAGAAGACTTTCCAAACTCCAGGCATTGTCTGTCAAGGTTCTGTACATGGTTTTTCATAAGGACAGGATCTTTCTTCGTACTAACCCATCCTTTCTTCCCAGAGTGGCATCTGAAGCGAATATAAATCCGACTATCAATTTACCTGTTTTATTTCCAAATTGCAAGAATAAAGGTGAATACAAGTTGCATTTACTGGATGTTTATAGACAACTATGTTTTTACTTGCACAGAACCAAGTCCTTCCGAAAATCTGATCAGTTACTCATGTCCTTCTCTAAACCGTTTTTGAGTAAACCCATTTCCAAGGTTACTGTTGCCAAATGGATTTCTCTCAGTATTTTTCAAGTGTACAGAGACAGGAGCTTGCCCCTTTCGGAGCAGGTTAGAAGTCATTCTACAAGGTCTATGGCCATGTCAGCGGCCTTCTGGACCAGGGTATTCTTGGATGAAATCTGCTCTGTGGCTACTTGGTCCCTCATCTCATACCTTTATTTCTCACTATAAATTGGATTTGGTATCTAGAGGGCAGGCATCCTTTGGCTCCGCGGTGCTTCAGAATATCCTTCCATGAGGGCCACCCTAGGGTATAAGTAGCTGGGGACTCTGTCCCACAGGTTGAAGACCAAATGAAGTCATCCACTTCAGATAAAAAAGTTATGTACTCACCATAATGTTCCATCTGAGTAGTTGTACTTCATTTGCCTTCAACCATCCCTCCCACCTTCCCCCGAACCTGCTGGCTTTGTAGGTATTAAAGTATCCCCTTTGGGGCTTTGTTGTGGAAGTTGAATTTTGATATTTGTTGGATCGGGTTCCTTTGTTAGGGGCAGCAATCTTGATCTGAGGGAAGGAAGGTGGTAGTGGTGTATTATGGGTAGGGGTGGAACTTGGAGCTCGAAGCAGATGCTTGTGAACTTGTTGGCTCGGATCCATATACCCCACAGGTTGAAGACAAATGAAGTACAATTACTCAGATGGTACGTTATGGTAAGTTCATAACTTCTTTTTTTTTTTTCTACCTTCAGGGAGGGATTGATGGTATGGTTGGCTGTTTTATCATATGCAAACATAGGCTTGTAGGTGATGAAATTACAGCTAATAGCGGACATAAGCTTGTCTTACCAAACTGGTGACTGTAGCTCTCGTAAGCATATGAATAGGAGCATGAACATGCAGAGGTAGGTTAAATTCAAAGGATGAGGTTAGGGCTTGAGGTAGAAATAGTGTCATTGCTCACATCTTTTGATGAGAACAGAAGCAACAGAAGAATGAGGCTGTCTGGATGATAACCGTCCTGTCACTGGTACTCAGCTTTATGCTGGGGAATTCACAAGTGGCATGAGAGTGAATAATCAGCAGGTACAGACAGTTAAAATTCCTAGAAAAACAAAAACGTTAGTGAGTAGTGCATATATTCTACAGCTTGGTAGAATCGCATTTCCCTTTTGGATTTGCCTGTTAAATCCATGATCATTGTGAAGCCATCCTCTAACCGTAGTGACTCTGTGAAGGAAATCCATGCAGTGATTTCCAAGCCACCACTTTGAATAGAAATGTAAACTGGTTTGTCTTAGGTTTTTGATTATTCAAGTGGTAAAAGTGACTCTAGCCTTATATTTGAGGGTCTTTTGCTCCCTCCTGCCTTTTTTTTTCTAGAAGACTACTGCAGATTACTTCAGTGGCTTACAGATTGTATGTTTTCAGTCTATAACACCAAGGTAAATCTGTTTTCCACTGTGTACAATGCCTGTTTATACTTTTTGAGAATGAAGTTCACTTGCCACCTGAGTTTGTAGTAAAGTGCAGAGATTTTTTCATGTAGAACTGTGGGAATTGTTTATATTTCAAAGTGCAGTTCTTATGGTGCATTCTTCTTTGGAAAGACTGAATGCACTTTGAAGAAATGCATTTACAGGCATGTGTACAGCGTTAAGTCGCATGATGCAACAATTGCTTTATATAGATAATCTGTTACCTGCCAGAACTTTGTTCAGTTTCAGTTTTTTTATCTTGGAAAAGGTAGTCATGTCCCTGAAAGGTGGTGACTGGAAAACTCATTTAGAGGCATGTGACCTTTTCTGGGAGCTTACATTCAATGCAACAGTGTTTCCATGTTTAAATGACTCAGTTTCCGTCGGCAGTCTAGTTAAGATGAGGTCTGTTATTTTTTGATAACATAAACAGTTTGTTAAACAATGTATTTTGTATATGTGCTCTTTTTACAGTTTTAAAATATTTATGTATGTATTCACTGTCTGTTTAAATGTATTGGATCATGTGATGTACTCACAAACTGTCATGTGATTTATCTAGTATTTAAAAGTTATGAGGTGTTTAGTAGGTTTCCTTCATAAAAGTCTAAGATTTAGACAAAATCAGTAAATTAAAACTGTGTTTGCCTCATTCTACTGCCTTGGACTGGATATCCATAAAGCAGTAGAAGATATTCTAAGAGCTATAATGTTCACAAAGAAAATGCAGTGAAGGAAACACTCAACCAACTCAGGATTACAATAAAACAAAGTTTAATACCTCGCAAAGCTCCTTCCTCAGTGTTTCTAAGAGCTATGCCAGTATAAGAATGGAAAAAAAGGATTTTACCAATAGGGTTGCCTGCAAGTACAGGTATACAGAATAATCGAGAGAAATGGAATTTACTGAATGAAATTAACAAAGGAACCAATGTATTAGGAGCAAATAACTAGAAAGAGAAAGATAATAGAGTGGGGATGATGCAAGTTAACAATTTATTTCCCTATAGCGACTGATAAGAGTGTAGGCTAGATGCAATGGACAGGAGTGCTAAACGAATGACCGACTGTGGTAGAATTTTTAGTTGAGTCTTTAGCAGAAGATGCTGAATTAGTTGGTTATATAAAATATTACACAACAATAAGAATCAATCACAGGAGATTAGGAAAAATGGGAAAAGAAAATAGAAAGGCAATTTTCAAAGGAACAGCAGGAATAAATCTGTATGTCTAACAGGTATGCTACAAATTCCAGAAGGGGTAGGATTTTGCATGGAAGTGTTTGCATTGGTATTTTTATATAAGTATATTTCAGAAGATTTTTCTTGGGTAGATAGCAAATGTTGGTAATGTGACAGAGAAGAGAGAAGTAATTGGGAGTATATTTTTGAGGAATGTGATGCATTAGTAGATTTTAAAAGTTCCCCAAAGAGTGCTTTGATGAAATGGTATTAACTTTGGATCTTACTCTTGAGTTGGGATGTAGGATCTGAATTGCCTAGACAGAGTGAAGCCTTACTTAATTTAATGCTATTGGTTTCCAAAAAAATAATTGCCAGGAAATGGAAATCAAAATATTTGCCAACTATAATGGAAGTTTTGAATACTGCAAAGGAGGTAAAATAAAATGAAAGTTTATATTTAGAAAAGGGAAGGAGCAAATTTTATAGGATTAAATGGATTTTTTGGGGAACAATACATGCAGAATAATCTCCAGGAGGAAGGCTGAGGTTTAAGGGAAAGCATACATTCAGCAATGTATGTAATGTACACGTGAATAAAATTGTGAAAAAATGGTATTCTGTGATTATAATAATGGAAACTGGTATAATTTTCTTTTCTGTTAGTGTTTGTGATTGCATGTTGTAGTTTAAAATTAGATGTTATAATAAGGATGTTTAAAAAATGGTTAAAAACATAATAGCTCTTTGCCTAAAGATTGTTTTGGTCCTCAACTCTAGTTGAGGGGGCAGGTGCAGATTTGAGGATTACCCATGGCACTCTTTGTCCCAGCTATAGCTGTGGCCTCTGTAGTGATGCATATTACTTGAAGGACTGCAGTTACACCATTCAAATGCTTTAAATACCAGGATGCTACCAAGAGCGCATGGAACCCTTATGTCTGCTTGAGTGATATCCCTTGTATAGCTCTCACCTTGGTTCCTGAAAGTCCATCTGCTCAAGAAAAAAAAAGAGGTATGTCTAATTTGGGTGAATGCTTGATGGTTGGCAGTCATAGGGGTGAAAATTACTTAAAAAAAGACTCTCCAGACATTCACAGAACATTAAATTTGGACATTTATTATAGAGTTAGCCTCTTTTAGTAAAGATATCTTCCTGGACACTGATTCTTGAACAATTTTGCTGCCTTATCCTAGGGCCTTTGATATTGCTTTAGAACATTTTCCATTGCTTGGACTTGTTCTAGAAGTCCCCTTGAAGTTGTATACTTTTTGTTTTGTAATCCTGTATGACAGTCCTCATGAGAGAATTCTGAACTGAGGTCCTTTTGTGTATCGACTTGCTGTTCTTCCTTCTAATATGACTAAGACAAGACCAAATTGTCAGTGTGTATAGTTCATAATTTGAAATTTTATCAGTTCTTTGGTCTCTCAACCCTAAATTTACACAATTTTTTTAAGTAATGGTATTTCCTGGTTCATTTGTGTGCCATAACTGGATTCTTTGGCAGTGATGCCCTTTAGCCTAAGTATATGGATGCATTTATGAGTCCCCGAAGTACAGTTCCCACTAGGTGAATTCTTTTTGAAGATTAGACCCCATTGGCTCTTTCCACTTAAGAAATCCATCTCAAAGAGCTTCACTTATGGTGAGTGCACACATCAGAATCTACATTCTTGTAAAAGATGCCGCTGTAGAAAGGTAGAAATAGTTTAGGAATTTCTGTTATGAAATGTATGGTCTCTCTTCTTGTACAAGCTTTGAAAACATGGGTACTTTTTATATTCTTACTTCCATCACTTTATAGAAACATTGTAATCGTAATTTATTTATAAGAGCAGCAGATGCATTTTCTGATATCTGTATGTAGATATTTGTTGATGTTTGTTTTAGCTAGGATGAATATTTTTGTGTTTTGTTCTTCCTCTGCTGGTATCTGTAAGAAGAAATATATCCTGGTGGCTATTTTTTAGCTAAGGAAATGTGGTTTGATCTCATAGGAATTCTTTGTCATAATTGCATCTGTCTTTACAGGTTGTTTCTACTTTGCTTTTAAATGTAATCCCGGAAAATTATGTCCCACTAAATCTAACAGGAAGATCAAAAATCAGTGCAAAAGCTTGGGTCAAAGAGTTTCGTCGATCTTTTCCTGGAATTCATGAAGACCACATGTGTGAATCAGAGGTAAGTATCCTACTTTCACATCTGTCTTAGAATTAAAGAAAGTTTTTTTTGTTTTGTTTTGTTTTTTGCCTAATAACTGAATCTGTCAGTTTTGTTCCTGTATATATATTAAGACAATGTTAGTTTGGCAGTGTGCTTCAGCTGACTGTAGGAATGTTGTTCTATTTTAACAGCGACAGACAAAAATAAAAATAGACCATTATACAGGAGAATTAATAAATGTTGCTATCCACTAATTTCCAAACTTTCAGTTAAGTACACATGCACAGGCGGAATATAATTTCTATCCATTCTAGCCAGTTATTTATTGTGTGTAATAATAAGTAAATTCTGTCCAAGTTCCTGCTACCGAATTCACATCTTTATCAAATAACTGCATTATGCCTCCATAAGTCTACCTTTTTCTTGCTGTAGTTTTTCCCTTCTATGGCCCCCAGATAAAGCCTGTCTACTGCAAACCTGGTAACATTCCTGACTCATAAATAATAATCCCTTCTGAAGGCTTATTGATAGCAAAAGTTTATCAAGGTCCATGACAGTACTTTTAGCTGGCAGAAATACATGTAAGAGAGTAATCCCCTACCAGTAACCCCTTCCTGTCAGATATTTTGTCATTATTGTCATTTTTCCCCCTTTTTTGGTGTGTACCCATAAGGCAATTTAAATTCCTTGTTAACACTGACAAAAACAAACATTCTAATACTCCCATGTATTATACACGGCAACTGTTTTAAATACATGTTTCCATTTTGAAGCATATATTCACACGTATGTCTGGCAGACTGATCTTATATTGGCTTATTTTCATCTGTATATAAATGCATGTCACATTTTTCCAGACTTTTCATTTGATTAAGAGCAATCAAGAAACAAAAAGCTAGTTAGTTTTTTCAAAACCTACATATCTTTAATTCACAACAAACACACACAGTTAATTTTTATAAATAATAAAAACAAAAAAAAAAGTTTCCAAAGAATAACTGCACCTCTAAGAAAGGAGCATACACAGGTATTACATATTTTAAAGTTACGTTTATCCATACTGATGAGTATGTTAGAGCCTGTGTTCTCACTTACTCAAAAGGCTGTCTGTTCTTTCCTTATATCTGTCTCACTCTCAGATGTGAAAAAAGATTGCAGGCTTTGGGTAGACAGTGGATTTTAACTTTTAGAAAAAGTACACTGTGTAACCTTAGTAAATAAATAAAATAGTGCACTGTTGCATTTAGTATATTGAAATGCTAAGGCTGCTGGGGAAGGCAGTTGCTGGTATAACTTACTTCCTATACTTTCAAAATTCATTTCTTGTTTTACTTTATGCCTAGCACAATTTCAGGCTTTGCTTTTGACTGTACTTTTATTTTCAAGGGACTGCTTTCTGGTGTCCCTTTAAAATTTACATTTTAGCAGATTCATAGAAAAGGTTGCCCAGAACACATTTTCATGACCTAATATGAGCAGTTGCCTGCACCTGCAGGCTGCCTGTCTTTAGATAAAGGAAGGTGGTTCTGTATTAAAAAAAAAAAAAAAAAAAACTAGTTAACTTTGCAAATGCATGAAAAATAGCATTTTCGTTCTTTTCATCATTTTCTCACATTTGTAAGTCTTTTTTAATTAAAACAGTATCTGCTTAAACTAAAAACAGTAATCTAGACTTCAGTCTTTGTAAAATTAGGGAAGGGCCTACAGAGCAATCCAAGACCCAAACCTAATGAACTTGCTACATAGCTGTAAATCATTTGGGACTAGGCTAACCATGCCAGGGACGTAAATATGGCCAGCGACTTAAATAGGTCATGCAGGAGGGACAGATTTATCTCCCACTTACTGCAGCATCTTTGGAACAGGCTATCAATTGTGAAACATCGATGACACTGTTCAAGAGGAACCTATACGAGTGGATGAGGAACCGTAAATTCTTACCAGAGATAGAGACCATAACCCTCCTGGACATGAGCAGTCATCACTAAATGGAGTCTTGGGTATTGACTAGCATTTCTATGGTATTACATTGGGATGAAACGGCTAGGCTTAAAATGACCTCCGGGTCGGTAGCCTAGTAATCTCCTATCAGATCTTAATGTGGGACACCAGTGCAATTGCTTATTTGTACTTGCATAAAATTAATACAACGTACTCTTTCCTAAAAAAAAAAAGTCAGATTTTCTTTGCATTCTGCGTCTTCTAATTGTTATGTTTGAAACACTTCTTGGGAAGCCTCATGTTTAGCTAATCCTTCCTTCATTTCACTTTCTGATTTCTGCAGTTATGTCAGCTCATCTGAATGGCTACTTAAAGATGCTTCTATTTTTCATGTTTTTTTGTCATTTTACCTTGTATCCCATCAGTGTGCGTCTTACTTTAAACACCTCACTATTTGGTATAATTTTCCTAAAAATTACTGGAAACCATCCACTGTAGAAAAGCTGCAACTTCAATGCTTTTTGCTGAACAGCAGTAATGTTTTTCCTTGCCCAGGCTTTTTCTTTTTTTTTCTGGACAATTTTCCATGCTCTCCAAATTTCTTCTTTGCTGGCATTCAGGAAGTGTAATCACTATCCAGCAGCTAAATTTTACCCATATTGAAAACTTTCACATTATGAGTGATAGTTCGCATAGAAGATTAAGTATATGGGGTTGGGAGGGTGGCCTAATGGTTAAGGTGTTTGCCTTACAAACTCAAGGTACAGGGTTTGCGTCTCACAAGGGATAATTGGCTAGGCTTTAAATAGCTCGCAAGGGCAGTTAGCCTAGTACTAACCTATGAACCTAAGTCTAAAAGCTTTAACGAGCTGCTTCCTGTGGTTATGTAAAGAATGCTGTGGGATAGTCAGGAAATTGGGCTAGTCTCCTCAATTGTCTCCTGGACCATGTAACTAGCAAATACTTTGCACAACAAAGTATAAATAAATAAGAAAATAAGTAACATATGAGTGCTCTAATCAACATATTCATTTAGCTGCCGTCTCCATGTATGACATTTTTGTATTTTCCACATTAATATTGTTATAGGGTTTTCACACTTTAGGTTAGGCTGCAGATTAGAATGGCTTTAGTTAACTTTTTCTGTTTCATCGTCTTCTGATACTTTTGTTTTGTTCATGTAATCAGGCTGATCCCTGTAATTTTTTATGTCTGTAGATTGGCTAGTTTTACTTGTCAGTTTAGCTTATCTTATTAAACTACTCACATATTTAGTTTATTTTATATATGTATTAATATAATACTGCTTTTGGATTAATATTCATAATGGTCTTATGTTACATGTGTAATAAGGCCATGTTATATCTGATCATCTGCCCATAGTGGCTTTTAAGATGTGTAAAAAAATAATTTATTGAACAAGCATAGAGCTGATAATTTTTGCTGTTGTTAAGAATCTACAAACTGGGAGTTATAGCTGGTGGTTATGTTCATCATAGTCCACTGTGGAGCAAAACTACATAATTGGAGATCTGCATGACATCGGTTCTGCATGTGGTATACATGATTCTCTACAGTCATTAGGGACAGTTCAGAGAACCATTTACTCCTGTATCTTCATCTGTGGTCCTGTATTTCACTGCCATTTTGGTATGCAGCAGATCGAGTAATAATATCTGACTTTGTTGCTTGAGGCTAACCTGGATTTTATTGAGGAGACCTAGCTTGAGACTTTTCGTAGGATTATCTATTATACAGTACCACAGACTGAAGCAAATTAGAGTAGGGAGCTGTGACTTTTATCACACAATCTTGGATAAAGAATAGTTGATTCTGGATTACTTCTACATTAGGGTGAATGAGGAGTTAAGGCTTTTATAAAAGAATCTCTCTGTTTCCTGAAGAAATATAGATTTGCTCAGATGGTTACCTATACATTAGACTTTTAAAAAAAAAAAAAAAAAACACCTTTATTAACTTCACATATATAGTGACTTGGGTGCTTATACGTTTATAAAAAAAACTATTGCATAGATTTGTTTATGCATTATACATATTTAGTTTATTTGTTCATTTTTATTAATTTTAACATTACTTAACATTAACATTGACTTTATTTAACATTAGCTCAAGTCCCGCTGTTCCCGAAATTTCAATCCTCCTGTTGAACGTTATGCTGCAGGTATTGTTCCCACGGATTCTGTTATTTCTATGTTGTTTGCCCTTTCCCTTTTCTAAAGATTCCACTTCCAATTCTTTTAAGTCCTGTACAACATTCAGTAATTCAGTTACATACATGTACAACAAGGCTACATACCCAAAAAAGATATTTATTAAATACTTCTCTAAATACATATTTTGTTTTCTGGTTGTTTGAATAATTCTGTTATAGTTGGTTTAGCTTTTGATTTCCATTTTCTAGCAATTCCTTTTCTGGCATCCAACAGTATTAAACTTAGCAGGGCTTTACTAAAATCTAGGCAGTTTAGTTTCTATATCACAGCTCAAAAGAATAATTTCCTTAGTTACAATAATTTGTTAAAGTACCTTGTAAAATCTAACAACTCATTAGATTCCCAAAAACCCTGGCCCAAAATCTCTTTGTCTTTCCCATCACACCTCCAACAATTGCTGTCTACCTTTAGAAAGATTCTCAGAAGTCTGCTTGGGCTATAAAATATATATCCATGCAAAAATCTTAAACCTTTTAGATTTTGTTGCATACGTGTTAGCCATACAAATATTCTCCCATCGTTTCTTTGTATATTGCCTTTCCATTTTCATTTCCCAGTCTTTTCTAACATCTTCAGATTGATTCTTTTAGCTATCATGCATAATTTTGTATGGCTTACTAAGTATCCCTTTCTTAACCACAGCTTTTGTTCTAGACTCAACAATAAACTCTTTCATTTGACACTTTCCTATATCTTTTTCTTTAACTATTCTCTGTTATCAATACCTGGTTAGGAAGGCAGTCTCCTACATGCAATCCAAACATCTGCTCGTCTTCATTCCACTGTGACTTTTCCATAACTAGTTATTTGCTCTCAATACCTCAATTCCTTTGCTAATTTTTCTCATATAAATTCCAGCTCCCTCTTTCCTCATTTGCCTGTACTTGCAACCATCCCTATTGGTAAAATCTGCTTTCTCCATTGCTTTATTGACTTAGTTTTCAAAATACTATCCACTACTTTGTAAATTTAGTATTTTGTATGGTTATTGTTCTCAAGTGCCTGCATCCAGAATACTACTCTCTCTTTATTTTGTTTACTGCACCCCCACTTATTTCAAAATCAATTCTTTCTGCTTTAATTTATTGTCATCTGCTTGTGTTTTGTATATATGAACCTTAGTTGTGTGGCTCTAAAGTATAATTTTAAATTTGGCAACACTAAACCACTTTGTACTGTGGGTAGAAATAACTTATCCCACTTAACTCTTGCCCTCTTTCCCCCAGATAAATTCCTTCAGTTCTTTATTAATTATGGTTTACAGCTTCTCCTCTCATTAGATATCTGACTTAGATATAGTATTAAATACTAGAACATATTCCCTACGTGTATCTTAGTATCCCTGTCCATAATCAAGAGCTTCCAACTTGCAATTTGTATATTATATTTTTGTCTCTTCCCACATATCCTTAGCTGTCATAATAAAATCATGTTTAATCTAAACACCTAATTATCATGTGATATTGCTGAATTAATTAATTTGTAGTACAGCAGTTTAGCACTATATCCTTTGTTTTATATTCATTTATTGTATATATTGAAAAAAAAAAACGTGAAACTGTATCAAATGATGTTCTTCGTGTTTCACTGTTGCACTCATTACATTTGGGTTATCTGCTTGCAGGTCGCCGTCAGTCGGCGTGATTAACAAAGTCTTGGGTTCTGCGTCAGTTGATGTCCCTTCTTCCATGACGTCAGGTTGTCAGGGGTATAAAACATGCAGCCGACACCATTACATCAGTCTTTCTTGCCGTCCGGTGCCCAAAGCAGAAGCAGTTCGCAAGTGCTGGTCGGCCGACTCCTGAAATTTTCTTTTTCGAGTTTCAGAACTGAAGTCTTCAACTAAACTAAGTACCCCGTTGGCGAAACTTTTCCTTGCTCCTTACCGATGTCAGTAAAAGTTAATAATTGCATTACTTGAGGAAAGCAAATACCTCATAAAGATTTTCATTCATACTGTATTCCTTAGCTTAGGCCCTGACCACGATGTACCTTGCTGTTGGTTTTGTGCTTTATTTAATCAGCACACTATCCGTCGTTGGTATATTTTTGCCTCTAAATATTTCGGTTCTTGGTTTAGTTATCCAAAAATGTTGTCGGTTAGCCATCCAACTACCAGGATTCCGAAAAAAACGCAAAGATAAAGACAGAGACAGGCTGCCGAGGTCCAGAACTGCCGATGACGCTTCTCCTAAGCCAGTTCGCCGGTACTCAGTGAGGCGCTTTCACAGCCCCTGATAACCACTACTTCTGATTCGCAGGCCTCTACTGAGACCCATTCAGAGTCCGGTATGTCGTGAGATGCTTCAACTGTGGAACTCACGGACGTCTCTACCTTGGATGGGTCCGGAGCCACTGCGCAGGCACCGGCTTCTGAGGGTGTATTCAGGCCTATGGACTTGCATATTAAACCGATTCCTCCTTCTTTACTTAGGCCTAAATCTTGATCCATGCCTAAAAAACTGATGCCCAGGCCACATGCTCAGGCCTCTATGCCTAAAAAACAAATGATAAAGATGGCTGAAGATCTAATAACTCTAATCAGGGGTAGCCAACCCCCACTTCTAAGAGGCTTGGGACTGAAGTTGATTATGTATCTTCTGATCAGGATTCTGTTGTTTCTGATTCTTCTGATGATCTGGATTTGCCCTTATCTACTTATGAAGATCCTGATGCAGAGGACTCCATTCCCTCTGCTTCCCCTCCTGAGGATTTTTCCTTTGGGGAAACCTTACATACTCTAAGGGAGCATTTCCACTGGGAAAGCCAGGATTTTTCTGATTAAAAAAAGAGGCTTAGGGATTTCTTTCTCCTACCTCAGCATAGGCCTTTAGCTATTCCTCCTGTATTAGACATTGTTGATGATGCTTTTTCGGAATCTAGTTTGGCCCCTGATACCCTGCCTTCTGCTCCCAGAAAACCTGACAGATACTACAGGGTCCCTGAGTCCCACAAATTCCTTTTTAAAAATCCTGTTGCGGATCCAGAAACTATTTCACAGGGACCCAAGGGCATTAAGGCTTCTACTGCTAAAAATCCTACCCCTTCTGATAGAGACTCCAGGGCACTGGATAGATGGGGTAAGAAGGTTTACACTTCTGCAACCTTGGCCATTAGGGCTTTAAACTGCCAGTTTCATATGTTAAAGTATCAGCAACATGTTATTGGACTGCTTAAACAGCAAATGATGTTGATTCCCGACTGTGTGGTAAATAAAGAATTACAGAATTTAATGCATTCTGCTGAACAAGTTGGAAAACATACTTTGCAATGTGGTTTTGATTCATTAGAGGCCTCTTGCAGAGCTGATGTTACTGGGTCTGTGCTCAGAAGGCATGTTTGGCTTAAGGAGCAATATTTGTCTGATCATGTCAAAACTAAATTGTTGGATGCTCCTTTAAATCAGGACTGCCTGTTTGGCAACAAGGCTGAGGAAGTTCTTTAGATGGAAGATAAAGCTAAATCTATGCAAACTGTGAAAGATTTTTTACAAGTTCAGCCTCCTAGATTTAGTAGGCACTGGCCCTCTAAGAATTGGTCCTTTCCAGTCCCTTCCAGGTCTTCTCAAGCCAAATCCAGACACAGCAAAAAAAACAGGTTTCAGTCCCAGGGGACACACAGAATTAAGCAGTGGGGGGCCTCCACTTCCAAATCTGGGAATAATAGGACTCCCCCCTATGGTGAACTGTCTCAATGACTTCCTTTTAAAATTTCCAAGCACTTATCAACTGACTGCCCCTTTGGGGGGGAAAGATTGCTCTTCATGCAAAGAATTGGGAACTCATTACCCAGGACAAATGGGTTTTAAATATAGTGTCCCAGGCATACAGATTTCACTTCCACACGTTGCCATTACCAAGCGGGTGGCCATACCTACCCCCAAATCAGTGGGCAGAGGCCCAAAAACAAGTACTTTCTCTCTTAAGCATGGGGACTATTCAGCTTGTACCAGAAGAGGAAGAGACAAGGTTTCTACTCGAGACTTTTCCTGGTACACAGAAAAGACAATTCATGGCATCCTATCCTTGACCTGTCTACTCTAAACACCTTTTTGGAGATTCCAAAATTCAAGATGCTGACCCTTCACCAATTACTTCCTATGCTAGGCAAAGATGCCTGGTTGGCAACAATAGATTTAAAAGAAGCATACCTGCACATCCCAATCAGGGAATCTTGCAGAAGGATACCTACTCTTCAAAGCAGGCTACACGCACTATCCGTTCTCTGCACTGCCCTTTGGCTTATCTACTGTGCCCAGGATATTCACAAAGTGCCTGGCTCCAGTTATTGCATTTTGCAGGCAAAGAAATATACCCATACCTGGACGATTGTCAAATTCAGATCTTACACCATAAATGAAAAGAAATCACACCTGGTACCCTTTCAACAAATTATATTCCTGGGAGCAAGCTTGAATACAACTTCTCAGATGGCTTACCTCACGCCAGAGAAACAAATTCATTTGACAACCTACTTCAAACAAGTGGCCACAAAAACCCTGCTATCTGCAAGACAAATACTGCAAGCCTTTGGGGTTCATGACCTCCTGCATTTTTCTAATTCCATATGCAAGACTGCATATGAGGAAACTACAGTGGTATCTAAAAAGCCTATGATGTTAACATTCTCAAGACCTAGAAACAATTATTCCTATCATACCTTGTCTATGCCTAGAGTTCCTTTGGTGGGCAGAGGCCTGCCACCAAAACAAGGGACTACCTTTCACACTACCCCCTGCCACCCAAAACCTAGCAACAGATGCATCAGACTATGCATGGGGGGCTCACCTGGCAGGGAAGTGCATTCAGGGCAAATGGAACCCAAGTGAAATGCACCTACATATCAGTCAAAAAGAAATGTTAGCTGTACAGAATGCTCTGACAGCCTTCAAGGACCACATTCTTCCAGGACAACTAATGGTAAAGACGGACAGCACTACTGTTATGTGGTACATAAACAAGCAGGGGGGTACACATTCTTACCCCCTCTGCAGACTAGCCATGGCATTGTGGAACACAGCCCTGAGCTACCAAGTGCACCTAAAAGCTCAATTCCTGCCAGGAAAATTAAATACACTGGCAGATGGACTACGCAGAAAACTCATGGACCCACACGAGTGGAAACTGGAACCAAGGATTTTCAACATGTTGACAAGCAAATGGGGGAGCCCAGATATAGACCCGTTTGCCTCTTCCCAGAAGTACCAATTGGACAAATTTTGCACAAGGCCTCCCCACAAACAAGCCTGGAAAATGGATGCTCTGTCCTTCAGCTGGAAAAAACCATCAGTCTATGCCTCCCCCCCCCCCCTCTGCCTCTGCTGTCCAAAGTACTACTAAAAATCAAACAGGACAAACCAAGGATGATTTTGATTGCTCCAGACTGGCCGCGACAACACTGGTACCCCCTCCTGCGCAATGTGTCACGGTTATCTATATGGCACCTGCCTCATACCCCTTCCCTGCTGTCTCAGCAGGAGAACCAAATTCTGCACCCTCAGCTTCTAACACTGAACCTTGCATCCTGGCTAATTACTTAATCTCTCCTTTACCATCCCTCAGCAAACCTGTGATGGATATATTTTAGAGGCAAAGAGGCCTGGTACTAGAAAATCTTATGCTGAAAAATGTAAAATATTCAGTTCCTAGAACCAATCTCAAGGGATGAGCACAGCAGCGCCTAATTGACCTCAGATTTTATAGTACTTAACTGAGATGCTTCACAAGGCCCTGTCTTTTTCCTCCATTAAAATCCACGCCTCAGCCATTTCAGCTCATTATAACACAGAACCTCCCCTCT
Organism: Protopterus annectens; assembly: GCF_019279795.1. Taxonomy (NCBI): domain Eukaryota; kingdom Metazoa; phylum Chordata; order Ceratodontiformes; family Protopteridae; genus Protopterus; species Protopterus annectens. The sequence continues at coordinate 559,397,238 of NC_056729.1, read as the reverse complement.
TTTCTCATCTACTGCTCAAGCAGTTTCTCAGAGGGGCCAAAAATTTGAGACCACCCAGGAGAGCTCCAACCCCAACCTGGGACCTTAACTTTGTCTTGGTAAAACTCACTCTACCTCCTTTCGAGCCAGCTGCTACTGCAGACTTAAAATTTCTTTCTTGGAAAACACCTTTCCTTTTAACAGTCACTTCAGCAAGAAGGGTATCTGAATTACAGACCCTTATGGCAGTGGAGCCTTTCATCATCTTTCATGCGGACAGGGTGTCCCTCAGAACCAATCCATCCTTCATGCCCAAGGTGGTATCCAGTGTGGCTCTTGATCAGTCCATTCATTTGCCAATCTTCTTTCCCAATCCACAGAATAAAGGGGAACGTATACTGCATTCCTTAGATGTGCACAGACAACTTAGATTCTACTTGGACAGGACAAAACAAAGGAAATATGAACAACTGCTGGTGGCATTTGCTGCAGGAGCAGAGGGGAAGGCTGTTTCAATGCAAACCATTTCTAAATGGATAAGCCATTGCATTTATTTCTGCTATAAGCACCATGGAAAACCTATCCCCCAGGGGATCAGACCTCACTCCACCAGGGCTGCATCTACCTCTACAGCCTTTCTCAGAGGCGTTCCTACCAGGGACATCCTAGAAGCTGCTACCTGGAGTTCTGTACATACTTTCACCAAGCATTATCATTTGTCAATTTTTTCTAAATCCGGAGCTGACTTTGCCACTGCAGTCTTGCAGGGCCTTATAGCTGGCCCTAATGCTATCTAAATTTCTCCTCCCAACCATAGCTTTGGGAATCTACCCAAATGTAATAACTGCAACAGTGAAACATGAAGAACATAGTACAGTTGTGTACACTCACCATAAATGTAGATGTTCGAGTGTATTCACTGTTGCAGTCCTGGATGTCCTTCAAGGATGCATCTGCAGTCATAACATATGGGGTTGTCCTGCCTCAGGCAGCCCTTCGGTCGGCCGGATTCCAAAGTCTGGGTCTGGCCTCGGCTGATGTCGCACCTTCCCCGACGTCAGAGTGTCTGGGGTATAAAAGCATCAGCCGACGCCATTTTCCTCAGTCTTTCTTGCCGTGCGGTGCCCGAAGCAGAAGCTGTTCGCAAGTGCTGGTCAGTCAGATCCAGTGATTTCAGCTACCGAAAACTTTGAAAAAGCTAAGTACCCCGTTGGGGACTCTTTCTTGCCTCAGCCGATGTCAGATAAAGTAAATAATTGTTTAACTTGTGGGAAACAAATACCTCATAAGGATTTCCATTCCTACTGCCTTCCTTGCTTAGGCCCAGACCACAACGTATCGTCCTGTTCAGCCTGTGCTTCCTTCAACCGACGAACTCTTAGATGTCGGTCGGAGTTTGCAGAGGAATTTTTTGGGTTTAGTTTTGCATATAAAATGCCGTCGGAGACTCCAACATCACATTTGGTGAAAAAACGGAAGGACAAGGACCGACACTCGCGGCCCGCGGTTTTGGCTGAAACCACGGTAAGGCCTACCGCGAGTGTCTCGGTTTTGGCCGAAACCGAGTCCTCAGAGATTCCTTCATCCGAATCCACTCAACCGACCACCGAGGCCCGGGAGGCCCCGGCTGAGTCGGCTACCGAGCTACCTACTGAAACCAGTGCCCAGGATATGTCCGACACCATACCTTTGGACATATCTACTCCTGCACGTGGGGCAGCTAGGCCCCCTGCTTCCATGTCCATTAAGGCCTTTTCTAGGGCTAAAGCTGCTAAACTTTCCAAAGCTTTGCCTCCCAAGACTACATCCCAGAGGCCTTCCTCTAGTTCTCAGATCCTCAGCCTTGCAGAGGACCTTATTTCTTTAATTAAGAGGTTCACAACCTCACCCGGACAGGGCCTCTCACCCTCCACCAGACAAAAGGCCCAGGACTGAGCCTTCTGACCCACACTCTTCAGATGAGTCCTCGGATGGTTCTGAGTTGTCAGACCACCAGGAGGAGGCTTATTCGCCCTATGAGGATTCTGATGCAGAAGAATCTATCCCTTCGGCCTCCCCTCCTGAAGAGTTTTCCTTTGGTGAGACTCTACACTCCATGAGAGAGCATTTTCAATGGCAAGGTCAGGATTTCTGTGATTCTAGAAAAAGATTAAGGACCTGTTTACATTTGCCTCAGCATAGGCCCTTAGCTATACCTCCTGTTTTGAATGTAATTGATGATGTGTACAGTGATGTCAGTACAGCCCCTGATACTCTCCCCCCCGGCCCCTGCCAAACCTGATAGATACTACAGGGTCCCGGATTCTCATTTTCATCTGTATAAAGCCCATTCTGCAGACCCAGAAACTATTACTCTGGGCCCTAAAGGGGTTGCGGCTGCCACTGCCAAAAATCCTCTACCTTCTGAAAGAGAGTCTAGAGCTTTAGAGAGATGGGGAAAGAAGGTATATACTTCTGCAACTCTTTCCGTCAGGGCACTAAATTGTCAATTTCATATGATACAGTACCAAGAGTATTTGTTAGATGAACTGAACAAGAAGCTTTCTTCTCCTGAGCCCCTTGACCGTAAATCCCTTCAGGATTTGGTACACAACTCACAGCAGGTTAGTAATCATTTCTTAAAGTGTGGTTATGATGCATTGGAGGCTTCATTTAGGTCAGCTATGACTGGGGCAGTTATTCGTAGGCATGCCTGGCTGAAGGAACAATCTTTGCCAGACCATGTTAAAGCTAAACTCCTGGATGCTCCAATGGAGAAACAAAATTTATTTGGCTCCTCTGCTCAGGAGGTCTTAAAAAAGTATGAAAAAAGGCAAAATCTGTGCAAACAGTTAAGGATTTCCTACAAGTACAACCACCGAGATTCAGCAGAAACTGGCCTACTAAGAATTGGTCCTTTCCAGACTCGGACAGAGCCCAGACAGACAGGAACAGACGCCCCAGAGGCAGAGGCCAATCTAGGGGCTCTTACAGAGGCCGTCAGTGGCAGCCTGCCAACCAGAGAGGTAGTGCAACAGCAGCAACAACAACTACTACACCAGGACAGGCTCAATGACTTTACTCTGATTCCGCCCACCAGGGCTCAACTGGAAGCACCCTTGGGCGGAAAGCTTGCTTTATTCTCGAAAACTTGGCATCGTATTACAAGGGACACATGGACACTGCAAATAATAGACAAAGGATACAGGTTCCACTTCCACACTTTGCCAAAAAGAAACGGAATGCCAAACCTACCACCAAATCAGAGGGCAGAGGCTTTAAAGCAGATCAACAACTTGCTTCAAATGAAAGCTATAGAAAAGGTACCACTTTCAGAGCAAGGCCAAGGATTTTACTCCAGACTATTCCTTGTACCAAGAAAAGAAAATCAATGGAGGCCTATTCTCGACCTGTCCGCACTGAATACTTACCTCATTGTGCCAAAATTCAAGATGCTGACCCTACAGCAGCTTCTTCCCATGTTGGGCAAGGAGTCTTGGCTGGTGACTCTAGATCTCAAGGAGGCATACCTGCATGTCCCTATTCGACCAAACTGCAGAAGACACCTCAGATTTCTTGCAGGATCAGAGCATTATCAATTCTCAGCATTGCCCTTTGGCTTATCTACGGCCCAGAGTATTCACGAAATGCCTGGCATCAGTAATTGCACACTGCAGACTTCAGGGATTCAAATCTACCCTTATCTGGACGACTGCCTTATACAAGCGGACAACAAGGTAAATTTGATAAAAGACTTGGCCTATGCCATCCACCTACTACAGGCATTGGGATACACAGTCAACATCCAAAAATCAAGACTGGTTCCATCCCAAAGGATAACCTTTCTGGGTGCGGATCTAGACACAACCACCCAAATGGCCTTTCTCACAGAAGAAAACAAAACAACTTCCGGATTACTTCATGAATCTGACAAGACAAGCTCAGCTTACTGCAAGGAAAATCCTGCAGGCCCTGGGTTACATGGCATCCTGCATAATTCTGATACCACAGGCCAGGCTGCATATGAGAAAATTACAATGGTATCTAAAGAGTGTATGGTCTCAACACAGTCACAGTTTGGAAACTTTGATACCAATCATTCCTTGCCTTCAAAAGGAATTCCTGTGGTGGGCTCAGGCCTGCCAGTCCAACAGAGGGTTGCCTTTCAACAAACCAAAAATAAAACAAACCATCACCACGGACGCTTCAGACCGAGGTTGGGGAGCTCACATGGAGGGCAAATGTATCCAAGGCCTATGGTCTCAAGGACAGCTACACATGCACATAAACCAAAAGGAAATGCTGGCAGTGATACATGCAATCGAGGCTTTCAAACCCTTCCTCCATCAAGGCCACCTGTTAATAAGGACAGACAACACCACGGTCATGTGGTACATAAACAAGCAGGGAGGCACACACTCCTACCCTCTATGCCGGCTGGCTATGAATCTATGGGAGCTATGCCTGAAACTCAATATCCAACTGCAGTCCCAGTTCGTGCCAGGAAAGGAAAATACACTGGCAGACAGCTTAAGCAGAACTACCATGGATGCACACGAATGGATGCTGCACCCAGACATCTTCAAACTCATAACAAAGGCATGGGGAACGCCGGAGATAGATCTGTTCGCCTCCCCCCTCAACCATCAACTGAGGACATTCTGCTCAAGGACATACCACCCACAAGCATGGAGGGTGGACTCTCTCTCTTTCAGCTGGAAAGCTCTAAAAGTATATGCCTTCCCACCTCTCCCTTTAATGTACAAGGTTCTACTGAAGATCAGGGAGGAACAGCCAAGAGTGATTCTGATAGCTCCAGACTGGCCAAGGCAACACTGGTATCCACTATTGAGGAGCATGTCACAGGCAAAACCATGGCCTCTCCCCCTGTGGCCTCTTCTTCTGACGCAGAACAATTTCAAGATCATGCATCTCAACTTATAAACATTGCAGCTAACTGCCTGGAAAATCCCTTAAATCCAAAGCAAAATGTTTTATCACAGAGAGTGAAGGACATTATCATGGAAGCTCGCCGGCCTTCCACAAGGAAGACATACTCAGCTAAATGGAAAAGATTTTTCATTTGGAACACATCAAAAGGCTTAGATGTGACAGTGGCAAGCATGACACATATTCTGGAATACTTAGCAGAACTGTTCCACAATGGCCTTTCCTATTCTTCCATTAAGATTCATGCCTCAGCAATTTCAGCAGAATACAATGTGGATCCACCTATCTTCTCACACCCTCTCCTCAAGCAATTTCTGAGAGGGATCAAAAATATCAAACCTCCAAGAAAACCCCCTTTACCTGCTTGGGATCTCAACTTTGTCTTGGAGAAACTAACACTTCCTCCCTTTGAACCAGCAGCAACAGCGGATCTTCAGTTTCTGTCTTGGAAAACTGCATTCCTTCTGGCAATAACTTCAGCAAGAAGAGTATCTGAGTTACAAGCATTAATGGCAGTACAGCCATTTCTTATCTTCCATCAGGACAGAGTTACACTAAGAACTAATCCTACTTTTATGCCAAAGGTGGTATCTAGGGTATCCTTGAACCAAGCTATTCACTTGCCTACGTTCTTCCCAAATCCACAGAATAAAGGGGGAAAAACTTCTGCACACCCTGGATATACACAGACAACTACGCTACTACTTGGACAGAACTAAAAGTAGCAGAAAAACTGACCAACTATTTGTAGCATATGCTGCTGGGGTGCAAGGAAAAGCAATTTCCAAACAGACAATTTCAAAATGGATAGGAAATTGCATTCGATTTTGTTACTCCTTTCATGGAAAGTCAGTTCCTGCAAACATCAGGCCTCATTCCACAAGGGCCATGGCCACCACTACAGCCTTCCTACGAGGGGTGGCTACCAAGAACATTTTAGAAGCTGCTACTTGGAGCTCCGTGCATACATTTACCAAACATTACAATCTACCTTTATACTCCAGATCCAGAGCAGGCTTTGCTACTGCAGTCCTGCAGGGGATCTTAACTACACCATCTTTTTCTTAGTACCTCCTCCCCCAGATTGGCTATGGTATTCTACCCATATGTTATGACTGCAGATGCATCCTTGAAGGACATAGTACAGTTTTGTACCTACCATAAATGTAGATGTCCGATAGGTATGCATCTGCAGTCAGGTTTACCCTCCCTCCTACCCCTCTGTGGTATTCCTAGGGTGTTTACCTCTCTTTTAGCTAGCTGGGGGAATCTATTATGGTGTATTTGTTTGTATATACATGTATATATATATATATATATATATATATATATATGTACAATTTTGCAAATGTTTGGAATTCTACTGCATTTATCCAAATTTAGCCTTCCTAGAGGGCACCTGGCATCTGGGGCAAGAAAAACTGAGGAAAATGGCGTCGGCTGATGCTTTTATACCCCAGACGCTCTGACGTCGGGGAAGGTGCGACATCAGCCGAGGCCAGACCCAGACTTTGGAATCCGGCCGACCGAAGGGCTGCCTGAGGCAGGACAACCCCATATGTTATGACTGCAGATGCATACCTATCGGACATCTACATTTATGGTAGGTACAAAACTGTACTTTACCCTCCCTCCAGCCCCCTAACTTCTTTTGACTATACCTCTACTTTCCTTTACTATGCTTAAAAGCCTTTTTGGTGTATTTGCTTTTTTGTTGGAGATATATCTTTGTACTTATATATTTAATTGCTTCCCATTAGGGGGGCACCTGACATCTGGGGCAAGAAAAACTGATGTAATGGCGTTGGCTGCATGTTTTATACCCCTGACGACCTGATGTCATGGAAGAAGGGACAGCAACCGACGCAGGACCCAAGACTTGTTAATAAGGCCGACTGAGGGCTAACTGCAAGCAGATAACCCAAATGTAATAACTGCATCAGTGAATATACTCGAACATCTACATTTATGGTAAGTGTACACAACTGTACTTTTCACATCATTGCAATATTCTTTTTCTTGGATTTATCAAGAATAAAAAACAGCATCTGTAAATAAGGCTGATTTTTCTTGTGTGCCATACCAGTTATACCCATGAGTCTGTCCTTATTTTCTCTGCCAGTGGCTCGAAGTATAAGACAAATAACAAAGGTGAAGGATGACACCCCTGCCTGCTTCCTCTCTTCAAACACAGCTTATCAGAGACCTGCCCTCCCACCTTGATTCCTGCCTGTGACCCTTTGCATATATTTCTAAATAAATCACAAAAAGATGTCCACCTCTGGAAACTGAAACTACTTTTAACCACAGACAACTCCAGTGATGTCAGGCGATACCAGTAACCACAACTGGGAACAATATCACCCAGTTATTTTCCTTTATTCTAGCAATTTTGTAGATATAATGCAAGCAATGAAACAATACTTTGATCTAAGCCAGATACTAGACTTCAGAAATAACATCAAGAGCCTTTTCACCAATTTAAAAAAGACTTTGCTATATCACATGACCAATTTGAGTGTGGGTACATAATTTACAGCAATTGCCTTTATTTTAGCTTCATTAATTTTGCATCCCGAAAAGATTTGAAACTGCCTGAAAGTGTTCCACCACACTGAAATGTTCTTTTCTGGTTTTGTCAAGTATAAAATAATATCATCTGCAAATAGAGCCAGCTTTTCTTGACTACCGTACCAATTATATCATTGAATTTCTGAGTCCCTTATTTTCTTTGTCAGTGGTTCTAAATATAATGCAAATAAAAGGGAAAGAGGACACCCCTGCCTGGTTCCTCTGCTCAAACAGAAATTACCAGTGAGGAGCCCACTAACTTTAATTTTTTGCCTCAGAGTAACTATGAATCTGTTGTAGATTTGCCATCCATTCCCTAATGCAGTATTACCAGCTTCACAATTATTTATTTATTTCTTAATTGTAACATGGACAATTTATTCTTAAATGGTAGCAGGCACTGAATTTATAGATGAAGCACTGAAATATAAAGTTGTTTGTCAGAAGCAACCCCTTCGTTAGTTGTAGATCTCTTTAATGTAGAATTATTCGGATGACTTACTTCTGCAGAAATTGTGCATATTAATTGATTTTAATGAATTGTAATTACAGAAGTTTTAGTGGTCTTTTATGGTTGAAATGTTCTGAAATGGGCAGTTTTGTCACTATTGGTTCATACATTTTGTTTCATTGCTTACTGGAAAAAATATTAAAAACTACAAATTTAAAACACACCCAAGTCATGCTGTATTATACAAGGAATGTAATTTAATACAATCAAAAAGGTAACTCAAAGAACACATGCATGTCTCGATGGTCTGAAAAATGTGTGTAAGGGAAGGGGCCTATGGTTTGAAAACGGCCCAAATGTAAACTTAATCTCCCACTGGCCAGATGCATTTTCTTTGAATGTGAGTTTGAATGGCATTTCAATGAATGTGACTTTCACGGGCAGAGAAGTGTGCTGTTGATAATGCAAAGTCTGATTTCATTGTGAGACTGTATTGTTTTGCTTAGCAAATGTCAATCAGTGTCATTGCTGTAAAATTTGAAATAAAAGTTTTAAATTAAATCTCAATATCTGTAATCACTGTAAAAGTAAAGAAGAAAATAGTATGTACACGGACAGGTTTGAACAGTTTTTATGGTCATTGGCGAGTAATGGGACACTGGAATGGCAGAGGAGTGGGGGGCTGCTTTGTGTGGGTGAAGACCTCAACCCATTACCCTGCTAAGGCCCCATTTGACCATGATCCAGCTCAAGTGATTCCACACTGTATCTCTGATGTATGTCTGTCCCATATTGTGGGAACTTCTTGAAAATATGCCAAATTGCCAAATGCTAATTTTTGGAAAGGATAACACCACCATAGGACTTTTCAAGGAGGGTTCTTTTCATTGATAATCTTATATGGAAAACACATTTCTTTTACTGTATGAAACAGGAAAGTAAAAGTAGATTGAGCAGGCATAGAATTCTGATGTGCCATGAAATACTTTTTTTCTGTATTTGAGTAATTTTCAGAACAATTAGTAACTATTGTCTTGTCTTGCAGGTCATCATTCAGAAAGGAGAGCTGCTTTGTGGTGTGCTGGACAAAGCTCACTATGGTAGTTCAGCATATGGCTTAGTCCACTGTTGTCATGAACTCTATGGAGGAGAAACAAGTGGGCGATTATTAACATGTCTGGCACGTCTCTTCACTGCATATCTTCAGCTCTACAAGGGTTTTTCTCTTGGTAAGATTGCTAAGGAAATGAAAATTGGAATACTCATTCTCACTTGATCAACAGTATTCTTGTGAGGTAGCTTGTTGTCAGTATGGTCACAGCAAATTGTATCCCTGTTTTGTGAGAAACACATACCCAGGATTAACTGTGACAAGGTAGCAAATAACATTCCCCAGCTAAATCTTTCTTAATTGTTTGTCCTTTCTTTAAAATTGTCAAGTGACTGCTTTTTTAAACAGCTTTATTGAATTATCAGTTGTGACATAGGCAAATTTACATTTATATAAAAGTAAACTGTGTTAACAAGCTCATCTTTATAAACATTATACTTCACAGGTATTGTTATATATCATATAACCTTAGCAACATTACATACATTATTCAATTCCTGCCCATTTTTTAAACAAGAACCATCTTTATTATACCATCATTTATGGCGTAGGCAATCGTACATTTATATAAATGAAAACAAATCACACTGACACAATCCTAGTTGCAAGCATTTTGCATTACAAACCTTACCGACATACTCCCATTTGCAAACATTATACATCACTTATAATCTACCAAATCATTTTCAATTAAACATTACAGAGCTCATTTAAGTCCTGCCGTCTTTTAAACCTCATTCTTCCCCTGTATGTATTGTTCTCACAATTCCCATTTTTTCATATGTAGTTTGCACTTACCTTTTTCTAAGGATCTCGGTTCCAGTTATTTTATCTGTTACTATGTTCACTACAGCTAGTGTAGATGGTTTAGATTTTGATTTCCATTTTCTAGTAACTGCTTGTTTGGCAGCCACCATAATTAGACACAGCAAGGCCTTACCATGTCTAGGTAGTTCCAATTCTGAATCATAACTCAGAAAAATCATCTTCCTCATCGGACCAGTCTTGCCTACCCAGCATCTCCAACAGTGCTTCCCACAGAAAATCCTTAGTCTGTCAACTCACTGCATCCCCAGAAAATATATTCCCAATTACCTCTTTCTTATCCGTTGCACTTGCAACTTTGCTGTCTACTTGAGGAAAAGTTCTCTGGAATCTACTTGGGGTATAAAAATATCTATGTAAACATTTCCAAGCAAAAATCCTAAATCTTCTAGATTTTTTTTTGCATTGTTGGGAGACATACAGATATCTTCCCATTGTTTCTTTGTGAATTTCTTATCCAGTCTCTCTTCCCAATCCTTTCTAACATCATCTGATTGATTCTTATAGTTATCATGCAGTATTTTGTATGCTTTACTAATTATTCCTTTTTTAATGGCAGCTTCTGTTCTAGATTCTAGTAAACATTGTACCAGTGCTGGTCTTTAATTTAGGACCCCCCCCCATTTTTTTCTCTCTGCCTATACTTTGATATCATTCCTTGATAGGGAAGGTTATCTCTAACCTGCAGTTCAAATAAATTCTTGGCGTCCTCCCATTCTGTCATCTTTTCATCTCTAGTTATTTGCTGCCAGTACGTTGGCTCCTTTGCCAGTTTTCTCAAAATATATTCCAGCCACTTCTTTACCTGTTTTCTGTATCCCTAATTGCAGTCATCCCTATTGTCAGAATCTCCTTTCTTCATTCCCGTGTTGGCTTAGATGTTCATCGTGCATGCAGCAGCAGTCATAACAGATGGGTTCTCCTGCCGTCAGGCGGGTCCTCGATTGGCCGAATTCCAAAGTCTAAGTCCGGCGTCGGTTGTCGTCGCTTCTTCCCTAACGTCAGTGTGACAGGGGTATAAAAGAACCAGCCGACGCCATTTTCTTCAGTCTTTCATGACGCGCGGTGCCCGAAGCAGAAGCAGTTCGCAAGTGCCGGTCGGCCAGCTTCTGAAATTACGAACATTTTGCAACCGAAGTCTTCTTGAAAGCTAAGTACCCCGTTGGGGAAACATTTCTTGCCTCAGACCAATGTCAGACAAAGTTAATAATTGTATTTCTTGTGGGAATTAAATACCGCATAAGGATTTTCATTCCCTCTGCATTCCTTGCTTAGGCCCAGACCACGACATCTCGGTCTGTCGTTTTTGTGCTACATTCAACAGACGCACCATTAAGCGTCGGGCGGAGTTCGCCCAGCATTATTTTGGCAAAAAATGTAACTATATTATGTCATCGGATACCCCTACTCCAGTTTTGTCTAAAAAACGCAAAGATAAGGACCGACACACGAGGTCTGCGGCCTCTACCGACACCACGCCAAAGCCGACTACAGGTGGTCCGGTTCTCAGTGAGGTGCCTACGCAGCCCCTGCCTACCGACGACACTTCTTTGGAGGTGTCTTCTGTGCCCGAGATCGCAGGCTCCTCGGCCCACACCCCGACTACAGATACCGAAGCAACTCTTGGTGGTGAATCTTAAAATGCAGACAGGTCTGCCTCCTCTCAAGGTGTCTTCAGACCTTCCTCTTCTTTTTCTTTCAAGGCTTTCTCTAAGTCTAAAGCAGCCATGCATCCTAAGAGACAAGCTCCACAGGGCCCTTCTCCAGGCCCCATGCCTAAAAAACAGATGCTTAAAATGGCTGAGGATTTGATTACTCTTATCAGGGGTTCTCAACCACCCCCGGACAAAAGGCCCAGATTGGAGGAAGAATCCCCCTCCTCTGACCAGGCCTCCATTATTTCAGAGCACTCTGGTGAATAGGAGCATTCTTACTCCCCTTTTGAAGATTCTGATGCTGAGGAGTCCATTCCCTCTGTCTCCCCCCCCCCCCAGAGGATTACTCATTTGGGGAAACCTTGCATACCTTAAGGGAACACTTCCACTGGGAAGGCCAAGAGTACTCAGATTCCAAGAAAAGGCTTAGGTATTTTCTCTTGCTACCTCAGCACAGGCCTCTGGCTATACCTCCTGTCTTAGACATACTAGATGATGTGTACTCGGAGGCCTGCCTTAACCCGGATTCTTTACCTCCAGCCCCAGTCAAGCCTGACAGGTACTACCGAGTTCCTGACTCACACCAATTTCTATACAAAAGCCATGCGGCTGACCCAGAAACTATCTCACAGGGCCCCAAGGGGATTAAGGCCTCCACTGCTAAAAACCCATTACCTTCAGAGAGAGATTCCAGATCCTTAGAAAGGTGGGGAAAAAAGGTATACACCTCGGCCACCTTAACCATGAGGGCATTAAACTGCCAGTTCCATATGCTAAAGTACCAACAGTTTCTGTTATCACAGTTGAGAAGTAAAATGTCACAACCTGAACAACCATACTTGAAGGAGTTGCAGGATTTGATGCATAGTGCAGAACAAGTGGGTAAACATACCTTGCAATGTGGTTTTGATGCTCTAGAGGCCTCATGTAGAGCTGCTGTTACAGGATCAGTCATACGTAGACATGCCTGGCTCAAGGAGCAAACCTTACCAGATCATGTCAAAGCTAAATTACTAGATGCCCCTCTACAAAAGGATGTATTATTTGGTGTTAAAGCTGAGGAGGTATTAAAGAAAATTGAGGAAAAGGCTAAATCAATGCAAACAGTGAAATATTTTCTACAGGTACAACCTCCACGTTTCAGTAGAAATTGGCCTTCCAAAAATTGGTCCTTTCCAGCCACGGACAGACCCCAAAGAGGTAGATACAGGCGCCCGAGGGGCAGAGGGCAATCTCAAGGATCGTTTAGAGGCAGACAATGGCAAGCTCCTACACAAAGAGGTGGTGAGGATAGTTCGCAGCCATTCAGAAAGCAAGCCCAATGACTTTCCCCTTTGAATGCCAAGCAAGGCTCAAATGGCAGCACCCTTAGGCGGAAAACTGCCATTATTTTCAAGAAATTGGCATATTGTCACAAAAGACAAATGGATCCTGGACATTATAAACAGAGGCTACAGATTCCATTTTCACACCCTTCCAAAAATGAGAGGCATGCCAAACCTGCCACACAATCAAAGGGCAGAGGCACAAAGACAAATTTCAGATCTCATGGACATGAAAGCTATTCAAGAGGTACCTACTCACGAACAAGGTCAAGGTTTTTATTCCAGACTATTCCTGGTACCAAGGAAGGGAAAAGATTGGAGACCTATTTTGACCTATTCATCCTAAACACATTTTTACTTGTACCAAAATTCAAGATGCTCACATTACAGCAGCTTCTTCCCATGCTGGGCAAGGAGTCTTGATTGGTAACATTGGACCTCAAGGAGGCATACCTGCATGTCCCAATCAGACAAAATTGCAGAAGATACCTCAGATTTCTTGCAGGTTCAACCCATTACCAATTCTCTGCATTGCCCTTTGGCTTATCTACTGCACCCAAAGTATTCACAAAATGCCTGGCATCAGTAATTGCCTACTGCAGACTTCAAGGGATACAAATATACCCATATTTGGACGACTGCCTGATCCAAGCGGACAGCAAGCACATACTTCTGAAACATCTGGCTTTTGTAATAATGTTGTTGAATTCTCTGGGATACACAGTCAACAAAAATAAATCAAGGCTAATACCCTCTCAAAAAATAATTTTCCTGGGTGCCAACTTGGACACAAACACCCAGATGGCCTACCTCACGGCAGAGAAGCAGGGGCATCTAACTCAATACATCAGAACACTAGCAAATTTCACCAGGCTGACTGCAAGGAAAATCCTGCAGGCTCTGGGATTTATGGCATCTTGCATTCTACTAATCCCATGTGCAAAGCTGCATATGAGGAAACGTCAGTGGTACCTGAAAAACCTATGGTCTCAACACAGCCACAGTTTGGAAACAATAATACCACTAATTCCATGTCTTCAAAAAGAATTTCTGTGGTGGGCTCAAGCATGCCAAACAAACACAGGTCTCCCATTCTGCAAGCCTCAAGCAAATCAAGTCATCACAACAGACACCTCGGACTATTCCTGGGGGCCGCACATGACAGATCGGTGCATTCAGGGCAAATGGTCCCAAAAAGAAAAGCACCTTCACATCAATCAAAAGGAAATGCTAGCAGTAATAAATGCTATTATAGCTTTCAAAGACCTTCTGCATCCAGGTCAACTATTGATAAGGACAGACAACACCACAGTAATGTGGTACATAAAAAAAACAGGGAGGAACCCATTCATACCCCCAATGCAGGCTGGCCATGTCACTTTGGAACATGGCTCTGGAATTACAAATCGAACTTCAAGCACAGTACTTGCCAGGCAAGGAAAACACGCTGGCAGACGACCTAAGCAGAAATATGACAGATCCACACGAATGGAAGTTGCATCCTCAAGTTTTTACAGAGATAATTCAAGCATGGTGAAGGCCAGACATAGATCTCTTTGCCTCCCACAAAAATCACCAATTGACAAAATTCTGCTCAAGGACTTTCCATCCACAGGCCTGGAGAGCGGACGCTCTCTTTTTCAGTTGGACAACAATGATAGTTTATGCCTTTCCACCTCTTCCTGTGCTGCCCAAAGTTCTATTAAAAACCAGAGCAGACAGACCAAAGATGATTCTGACTGGCCAAGACAGCACTGGTACCCACTCCTGAGGAGCCTGACGCATTCCCCTCCATGGACCCTACCTCTAATGCCTCTTCTTCTGACTCAGCACAGCTTCAAAACTCTTCACAGTCAGCTGAAAACACTCAATCTGGCCGCATGGAAGATTCCTTAACATCACAACAGACCCTATTCTCCATGGAGGTGCAGGATGTCATTTTGGAGGCCAGAAGGCCGTCTACTAGAAAAGCTTACGCCGCAGAATGGAAACGCTTTTGTGCCTGGAATGAGAAAAAGGGCCAGAATCTTGGAAAACTGAATTTACCTCAAATATTACAGTATCTAGCTGAGCTGCTAAGCAGTGGACTTTCTTTCTCCTCCATCAAAATCCATGCCTCAGTCATTTCTGCAGAATACAACACTGATCCACCTTTATTCTCTCACCCCCCCTTAAGACAGTTCCTCAGAGGGGCTAAGAATTTAAAACCCCCAAGGAAACAGCCAATACCTGCTTGGGATCTCAATTTCATTCTAGAAAAGCTGACCTTGCCTCCTTTTGAGCCAGCTGCTTCAGCAGATTTGCAATATTTGTCCTGGAAAACAGCTTTACTTCTGGCTATCACCTCAGCTCGTAGGGTATCGGAACTACAAGCCCTCATGGCTGTGCAGCCTTTTATCATCTTCCATCAGGACAGAGTTTCCTTACGAACCAACCCGTCCTTTATGCCAAAGGTGGTATCCAGGGTAGCTTTGAATCAGGCTATACACTTACCTACCTTTTACCCTAATCCTCAAAACAAAGGGGAGAGACTACTACATTCCTTGGACATCCACAGACAGCTGCGTTATTATTTGGACAGAACAAAGCCTTTCAGAAAATCAGAACAGCTCTTTGTATCCTATGCTATAGGAGCTCAAGGGAAGCCAATTTCCAAACAGACAATCTCAAAATGGATAGCCCACTGCATACGCTTTTGTTACTCTTTTCATGGTAAACCTGTACCTGCAGGCATCAGATCTCACTCCACAAGGGCCACAGCTACCTCTGCAGCTTTCCTCAGAGGAGTTCCTACCAAAGATATTTTGGAAGCAGCCACTTGGAGTTCAGTGTATACCTTCTCCAAGCACTACCACCTACCATTATACTCTAAAACTAGAGCGGGCTTTGCCACTGCAGTCTTGCAGGGCATTCTGGCTCCTCCTAGTTCCACCTAGTGCCTACCACCCTTTTCTTAGCTTTGGGATTCCACCCATCTGTTATGACTGCAGCTGTATGCATGATGAAAATAGTACAGTTTTGTACCTACCATAAATGTAGATGTTCGAGTGCTAATACAGCTGCAGTCCAGGTTTCCCTCCCTCCTTCCCGTCTTGGGACAGGCCTATTGGCTAACACCTCCTCATACAACCTGATTGGGGTATTCTTTTATGGTGTATTTGCTTGCAACTACTGTATTTTGATTATATTGCATTGTTTTATTACACAAATGTATGTATTGCCTTCCTTCTGGGGGCACCTGACATCTGGGGCAAGAAAAACTGAAGAAAATGGTGTCGGCTGTTTTTTTTATACCCCTGGCGCACTGACGTAAGGGAAGAAGCGACGACAACCTACGCCAGACCTAGACTTTGGAATTCGGCCGACCGAGGACCCGCCTGACAGCAGGAGAACCCATCTGTTATGACTGCAGCTGTATTAGCACTCGAACATCTACATTTATGGTAGGTACAAAACTGTACTTTCTTAGGATACTTTCTGCTATTTTATAGATATAACATTCTGTATGATTATTGTTGTACTCCTTAAAAACCTGCATCCAAAATCCCAGTCTCGCCTTGTTTCTTGCCCCCCCCCCCCGTTTCATCATCATCCCTTTCCACTTTGAATTATAGTTTTCTGTTTGTGCTATGTATAGGAGACTTAAAGGTGTAGCTCTGAAATACCCCTTCAAGTTGGGTAATCCCAATCCGCCCTGTTCTACTGGAAGAATCAGCTTATCCCACTTGACTCTTGCAGTCTTCCCTCCCAGGTAATATCCTTCAGCTCTTTATTAATTGCTATCCACAACTTTACCTCTGGTTGATAAAAATATGCCTGCCCTGTATATAAGACTAATGAAACTAAAAGCATTTTAACTGCTTGTATCTTGCTATCCATATCCATATCCATATAACAAAGCTTCCATTTTTCTCAGTTTTTGCTTTATCTTTTGTTTAGTCTCTTCCCACATATCCTTAGCTGCCACACCAGAATCATTTTAGTCCATACCCCTAAATAAGTCCTTTTATCATGTCCGCATAAATATGGATATTGCTTCCCCAGCTCATAAATGGCTTTATAATTTATCTCTATTGCCTTTGTTTTAGCTTCATTCATTTTGTATCCTGAAAAGATTTGAAACTGTGTTCCACAACACTGTAATCTCTCTTTTGGTTTTGTCAGGTATAAAATAATATCATCTGCAAATAGAGCCAGCTTTTCTTGACTACCATACCAATTATATCCTTGAATTTCCGAGTCCCTTATTTTCTTTTAAATGTAATGCAAACAACAAAGGGGAAAGAGGACACCCTGCCTGGTTCCTTTGTTCAAGCAGAAGTTATCAGAGTGCCCCACCCACTTTAATTTTCACCTCGGATCCCTCTTATATCCTTCTAATCAACCTATAATTTTTTCAGGAAATGCAAACGCTTCTATTGCCCTACTCATAATGTCCCAGCTTACTCTGTCAAATGTTTTCTCTGCATCAAGACCCACCAACAGTGGCATTTTCTTACACTATACTTCCCTTTATAATCATGGTTTAGTATTGAAATGGGCCTGTATGAAGCTGGATCTGATGGATCTTTGCCCTCTTTAGGCATTACAGCTGCTGCTGTTTTCTTCCAGGATGCTGGTACTTCTCCTCTAACAATACTGTTAAACATAACCTTCCAGCTCTTCATCAGTTTTTCCCTCCTAGCTTCCAAACTTCCATAGGAATACCATCTATTCCTGGGGACTTTTCTGTATATTTGTTATACATCACAATTTTTATCTCATCTCCTCCTATTCTAACCATTAGTAATTGAGCTTCATCTACCTCTAACCTTGGCATGTTTAAATCTTCCATAAAATTTCCATTTGTATCTTTCTTGATTTCTATTTTTCTGTGTTTTATACAGTTTTTCATAGAATTTCTGAAATATTTCTAATACCTCTACAGGATCTCTTGTTACACTCCTTGTTATAGGCTCCCTAAGGTTGGTGACAGCTCTTTCTACTTTGTTGCCTGAGTCGTGCTGTTATCAAAAAACAGTTGCTTAACAGCAGTCTTTCTAAACTCATGTATATTACTGAGGTAATCCCTTATTTTCTTATTAGCATTCTGCAGTTGATTCTCTTCTTGTTCCGTGAGATTCCCCCTATTCTACAATACTTTAACATTTGTCATTCTGTCTAAATAATTCTTGTTGCTTCTTAACCATAACCCCCTTTCTTTTATTTCCACCCTGTTTTTAAACTCCATCTTAATTTTATCCCACTCCCTAGCAATATTTTCAGACATAATTTTTATCCTCTTGAATAGCTCCTGAATAATCTCCACTACCCAGTCCTTAAATTCCTTTCTTTTCAACAGGTAGGTGGGAAAGCGCCAGTGTGTCATTTTTATTTCATTACAATGTGATTTTATTTTAATTATTATTGGTGTATGATCTGAATAGTTATAGGGTGCATATCAATACCTTCAATTAAATGCACATGTTCCTGTGAAATGTAAATTCTGTGTAATCTAGCCCAGTTTTTATATCTTGGGGAATAATATATAAATTCAGTCCAAATTCCTGTTATTGAATTCACATCTTCCATGCCAAATATTTTCATACATTTTCTTCAAAAATCTACCCTTCTTTGTTGTGCTTTCCTTTCTGGGCCCCCCAGACACATCTTCACTGCTGCACGTCAAATTCCAGTTCCCACCTATAAGTAATATTCCTTGCTGAAAACTGATTATTTTTCCTAAGCTCCATTGTAGCAGTTCTAGGTGCAATATAAATACATGCCAGTGTAATCTTCCTTCTTTGCCAGTAGCCCCTAAGCACTACAAATCTGCCATTATTATAGTTTGTATCCTCTTCTATCACTATTGGAACTCCTCTTGCAATTAATATCAGTACTCTTCTTTTTCTTTGTCCCAGATATTCCACTGAATAACCATCCTGAATACCTTTCTTTATCAAAATCACATGTTATTTCCAAGTGTGTCTCGTGTAACATAGCTATTTGCACTCTACATTTTTAATGTAGTTCACTATTCTTTTTTTTGTATTTATCTATTGACATTTAAAGACATTGCAGAAAGCATCATTGTACTAAAAAGTTGGTATTCCCACCTTTTCTGTATCACACCTTTTTTATTAATTGTCTAGTCCCAGCTTTGTGTTATATGCATACACTGTTTGGCAGGTTGACCTTTTGTATAGTTGTTTCTTGTCGCATCCATTTGAGCCTATGTCACATCCTACAAAACTTTTTGTTTTATTGAAAGCCCTCAAACAAAAAAAACCAAACAAACCCCAAATACCCCCTAAAACCTAATAATTTTAATATTAACACACAAAACTATGTACATCTTCAATTATTGAAGTTTTACCCTTCTAATAGGAACAAATGTCCCAAACTGTCAGCCACACTCACAGACGTGCGTTAACCTAGAAGAACAATTATCCATCCTAAGACGCATGGTGCAGCCTGTGCTTCTAAGTGCTAACTGTTTTTGTCTTATCTTTATAGTTCTTCCAGCTGGTAAAATCCCCAAATGCTTTAAGAGAATATTATCTGCTAGGCAGTTTCTCTCTCCTTTTTTTCCTAGCCAGATTCTCTCTATCAGATTGTCTCCATGTAGACATGAGAACAATGTAGTCAATTTCTCTTTATTAGATTGTTTCCATGGAGATACGAGGGCCAGATACAGAATTGCTACTATAACCCTAAATTCATTTGCTAGAAAAAAAAGCCTCATAATATTCAATATTCTTTTTCATTTGCTTGTTTTCTCTTAAAACTTGTTATTAAATCAGTCTGAGGTCCTTATTCCAGTCATCTCCCATGCCAGAATGAGAACAAGCAAAGAACAGCAACTTTTTACAATCCCCATTACACTTAAAAATAACTCAGAAAATGTTATAGCATACAAAGAAAACCATGTACTTTAGAGTCCCCCACAAATCCAACAAATTCTGGAAAAGTCCAATATTTCCAGATTTTCTTGTACTTTCATATTCCACAAATATAATTATTGCATTGTAATCCCAAAATAAGGTACTGGTTTTATTGCTGTTCCTCTCAATCTCCCAGATCCTGTCTCTGCATCATTTCCAACTTACAATCGATTCTTCTAGTCAATTCTCATGTTCCCTTGCTTCTCTCCAACATTCTGTGTTGAAACAGTGGAAAATGTTTCACAGGTACAGTCTCATTATGGTCTTTATTACCAGAAGAACAAGAAGCAGAATCTCCTTCTGTTTCATAGCTCAGTTTTGGTGGACAAACTTTTGTATTTCCTTTTTAGTATGTACTTCATCCAAAAATGATTTTGCCCCTCCAGGAGAAACGATACCTTGAAGACAGCTGCATCTCGAGATTCCCTGAATAGCGGAATTAATTTATTCTTCTTATGCCTGGTGTACAATGAGTAAACATTCTCCACAAACACTCTGTTGTCTCCCACTTTTAGTATTTTGTCCTTCTGACAGTTCTGTCACAATTACAGGGCCGGTGTAAGCATTTTGGGGCCCCCTAGCAAATGTCAAGTTGGGGCCCCCCTGGGCACTTTCAGTCTAAGTATCACCCTGTCACTGCCACCACTTCTATCCATCTTTTTAGTTCATGCTGCAGGCTTTTAGGAGTAGTATACACAGAATGACCTGTAGCTACAATGATCTTGTTACAACAGGCGTACATACCACACTGTGTTGGCCCATCTCACAAAGGGACATTTTACAGTTACTGGTATTTATGTGTAACAAAGATACATTACAACAACTATATGTACAGGGGAGAACTAATGTGCAATGGAAGCCTAGGCACTGCTTACTGTTTCAGCCCCCACCAAAAAAAAAAAAAAAAACATCCTCCAGAGTTTTCCCCATGCTGGGCTTCCCACTTATGCACAATACTTTTTTTTTCTTTAGCTTTTTCAAGAAGCCATAACTTTATATATGCTCTAAAGTGCTTTTTAAGTTTATTTATTTTTACTCGATGATGGCTTGAACAGAAATGATGATTAAGGAAAGAAATTAAATATTGCTGTTCAGCTTTAGTTTTCCTTCCGTCTTTTCAATATACTTTCTTGACCAAGACAGCACAGTAATAACCATTTAGGAAATAACTCAGTTAAGCCGGTGCCCAATCCAAAAGTGGCCTAAACAAAAATCGTGAGTAAGAAAAAAGAATTTCAGTCTTATTTTTTTTCTTTCAATGAAGACAAGTTGTATCCAAGGCTTAAAATTCAAAGCTGACAAAAATAGTAGCTCAAAATAAATTAACAAGTCAATTGTTGTGAGGTTGCACAGATCATGTACGGGAATACTGCCTGCCTCCCTAATCCTCCCAAAAAGACAGTCACTGCCTATGCAACCCTCTAGTGTTAGATTGGGATGAAAGCAGAGATTCAAATGGCCACAGTCATATATTTCAAGTGACTTCTGAAATACATATACATAGCATGCCTACTTACTCTTCGATCCTAACCCCCAAAGGCAACCAGCTGTATATGTGCCTGATGGTTTGATTGTGAGGAAAGTGAAAATAAATAATGATTGCAATAATGTATTCTACTTTGCTGCTACCAGGCAGTACACTGCCCCTACAGGAGCTAAAGTAACTTTCTTTGTATGCCTCTGAGGTCTGTTAGAAAAGTAAAGGAAATGGTAACTACACAATCCCCAGCACCCTCATAACCTATGGTAAACTTCTGTACACAAGCATCTGAGCAGGGATGTTTTAGAATGTTTGTGGTTGAGGACAAAGGCTATTATCAGTTTTATCCTAACAGGGTCATATAACTCCATTCAGGCTAAAGAGTGCAATCAGAAAATGAAAGCATTTTTTCTCGTCATTTTTCCTCAATCAAAAACAGCTTTTTTAGGGTCCCCACAGTCAAGGATGATTAAGGGAGCCTCCTGTATCCATTTATACAGTTTAGGGAGTGGGGCCCACCAGATCCAAGTGTCTGAATGCTCTGTGATATATTTTATGCCTTACCTTTGAAATACAATCACTTGTTAGCTACATTTTTATTGAGACCCTGAAGAATAATAGATATGTGCATTGATAAAACTATGTGATATGTTTTACACACACACACACACACACACACACACACACACCAATGCTAATTTTGTACTTATTTCAGCAAGTACATTGTACAACACTAGTACTACTACACAAGATCAGTGACTGCGTTTAGCAGTCATCAAACAGCAACAGGGATAAGTCACTTTTATTTACCTCAGTGAGGAGTAAATGAATACCTATCACTATCCCTAATTTCACAGATATTCCTGATTTTGTCTCATAATTTTGCTGTCACAATAAATCCAGTCATCAGAGTTTTATACTTATTGTCTAAAAATGCATGTTGATGGAAAATGTGTTATTATAGTAACTTTTTAAATTAATTAGAGTAATACATAAAATGTGTTCCTCATTTTGAGACTTTATTATGCTATTATTTTTATCACTGAAAATAATTCTTCAGCAAAGATGTTGAGAGTTACAGTATCAGTTGTTCTGCCAGTATGTATAAAAACCTTGAAAGAGAAACCATTTCTGAAGATTAGAAGCATCAGCTCTTCTTAAACTCCACAGTTTGCATTGAGATCAGTCACCCTGGGCTGCTGATCTCTGTAGTGCTTATTTTGCTTATGTTCATTACAGCTTTGTCCTAACAGGGTCATATCACAGTCCTGTTCAGGTTAAAGAGTATAATTGAAACTTAATAATTTTTTTCTCCTCATTTTTCCCCAACCAACAGCAGTTTTTGTGGGGCCCCCCACACAATCATTGATGATTAAGGGGACCCTCCAGCCACAGCTATTGCAGGTACCTAAAACCGGCTATGTTGTTAATTTTAGTGAAGAGGATGTCCACCATCAGGGCTTAACCTAGGCCGGGGCATTATGTCATTGGTAAAATATTTAATGAAATTATAAAGCTTGCTACTTGACAAAATACTATAACTAAAGATGTTTGAATTTTGAAGGAGATAAATATGAGTTATTATTACTTACCTGCTTTATAAAGTATACAAGATTGCTGTACTAGCTTTTGTTGGTTTGACAGACATGTTACAAAATATCAAGATAAGATAACTTGCTGTGGTTGGGCCCCCCCCAGGACCAGGTGTCCCACAGCGACCGCAGGGTTCGCTGATGCCTAAAACCGGCTATGGCAATTAACACCTTCTGCTGGTAGGATTGCATCTTTATTATTAAAAGTCTAGATTGTTTTCTCATAGCCAAGTTTGGAGCATACACACAGTATGCCCTTTCAACTGACAACAACTGCTGTGGAATACCAGTCCAGTTGCTTATTTGTGCTTTCTTAAAATTAATGCAGTGTGTTCCTTCCAGCTTCCCTGCTATAGCTGAAAAATCACAGCTTTTCCTTATGTGCTCTGTTCTCTGTTTCTATTATTTTTTGAAACCTCTCTTTCTGAGCAGTCTCATATTCAGCCAGTCTTTTCTTTACTTCATCCTCTGATTTTTGCAGATTTATCACCTCATCTAAATATTTGTATAAAGCTTCTTCCATTTTTTCCCAGTCTATTCTTGTTTGTGTTAATGTACTCCATCAGAGTTTTGTTTATTTTAACAAGGTCTGTATGCAGTTGTCTTGTCTTCCTGTAGGTTACTGGAAGCTGTTACTGGAGTTTGCATTGTTTTTTGCTGAAGAGCTGCAGAATGTTTCTCAGTCAATGTTTTTTCCTTGCTTTTTGTAGCTGATTTTTTCCAGGTGCTCTGTATTTCTTTTTTTCCTGGCATCCAGGCAGTACACTTACTAGGAAGTTACAGAACTGTACCCATAAACACAAACGTCTGCTGTCCTTCTCTTTTGAGTCTCTGTTTTCACACTTGGGAGAGCAAGAGTTAAGTTGTTATTCAATGTGCAGCCATCTTGGAAGTCTAAAATTGTCTAGTGACTGTTGGTCTTTAGCAAGTATTACATTTTTCTTGTTTTCAAGTTTTTGCTTTCATTTCTGTTAAGTGTATCTTACTTTTGTTATAACAATATTTGGCAAGTGTGTACTAAAGTATAAGGTGAACTTTAAATATATCTCACTTATCAGTGATTTGTGCTTTTTGAAACCCGGGCCATTGCTGAAAATGGTCTGTAGACCAGTCCCCCTGTCTGATTAACTTGTAAATAGGTAGATAAAAGTAATTATGTATTTATGTTTCTTATTCATTCATGGGACTACATACACACAAATACTTAAATACATACATGCAAGCATGCATGTCTGCATTAATTAGTTCACTCAGTTTAGAAAGCACTTATCAGCACCCAAAGTGTCTCATTTGTCTTTTTTTATTTGTCTATATATTCTCTTATGTGAGAAACCATGTAATAGCAGGTGAGCAGCTGTTGTATGTAATAGCTCTTATGTGACTGGGTCATGATTTGGGGTGAGGGATGTTTCACTTGGTGGAAAAGAAGTATTTTTTGTGTGTGTATAAGAAACATTTTTTTCAGAAGCCTGATTCATTATGCTAACTTTGTGTTTACCTTTCCAATATCATTCTGTATGACCTTTCTAAAACTCTGTTCATAGGTGATGTCCTTCCATTTCAGCAGTATTCTTTACAATAGGGATCCCCTGCCATGGGCGGCCTAACATCCAGCAGTGTATCAAAACCCTTAGGTTGCTTTAAGGTATGCTGTACTTCACATGTATGCTCCCTGTGTATAGCATAGAGCATAAAGTTGATGTCTGGATGTACAGTCCTCAGAACATCTTTGCTGCCAGTCCAAACGCCATCTTTTGATCATCGGTCTGAATGCCTGCTTCGTTTACTGGATCACCAAACCATTTCAGATAAGTGTCCCATTGTTTTTTTTTCTGCTGTTATCTTTTATCTTTTTGTGTGCTGCTTGTGTGGTTCATGTCATCCAGAAAAGGTAAGTGCCAGTGTGGGAGACAGATTCCCCATAAAGACTGTCAGGATCAGTGCTTATTTTGCCTCTGTGCCAAACCAGACGTTGTGTTCTGTTTGTCAGGATCTCATTCCAAAGTCTCTCTGAAGTCACCTTTTCTCTTTGGCCTTGTGCTTGAAGAACCAACATCTTAAGCTTTTAGCGAAAGACACCATGGAAGGAATTTCCCACTCCAAGTTTCAGTTCTCCACGAAGAAAAAGCCCAAGAAATCTTGGTCCAATTCTTTTGCTGTGCTGCCTGTGCTGGATATCTCTCCCAAGGCTGGTGAAAGCCTGAAGGATTACTGGCTCTGCAGTTAAATTCCTTTGCTGTGACCATTTTGGAGGCTGTCGTGGATCCAAGAGGCCTTGCAGACATCTACTTTGGATGTTCACGGGGAACCGCAGCTGATGATTTCCAAAGGGCCCAGGGATTTTCCTCAGATTCTGGTTAGAGAGGAAGTTCCAGTTACAATTACTGAGTGCAGTCCAGGGTCTGAACCTTCTGAATTTCACAAGGCAGATGTCCTTTTCAAAACAAAAAAAAAATAAAGCATGTTTCCCCAGCTCCTAAGGACCCTCAGAGTGAATGGCAGAATTTCACTTGGGGGTTGTTTGATACTGATATGGCTTTGAAATCTACACATGAAGTTTCTGTTCCTGTCCCCTTTTGGTCCTCTACTCTCCTTAAAAGATCCAGGGAACAGGATTCCTCTGAGGTGGATTTAGATGAAGAATCCCTTGCTTATTCATCTCAATTTCAGTCTTCTTTGGACCATGGGTCTGAAGAAGAGTCCACCCCTTTTGAGGAGATTTATTTTAGGGACACAATCTGTAGAATGATGGAGTTCTGTAAATGGGATTGTGCTTAGGTTACTGAGATTCAGAAGAGGTACTACGAGCTTTTGCAAATGGCTAGACCTGCTGCTATTCCTCCTGTTTTGGCTGCATTGTTGGATGCTTTTTCTACTGCATCTAAGGCCCCAGATTCCTAGCCTACTGCCCCCAAGAAACCTGATAGGTTTTATTATAGGGTGCCTGAGGACTCCAAATGTCTCTAAGTGTCCTTCTGCTGACCTTTCTGTGGTGTCTTTGACATCTGATAATCCATCTCAGTTACTGCCTTCTACTAAGTTACTTCCTTCTGATAAAGACAGCAGAACCCTGGAGAGGCTAGGTAAGAAGGTTTATACCTGTGCTACCTTGACTGTCGGTTATCAGACCCATGTGTCCAGATTTATTTTGACTCTTGTTTCTCAAGCCTGTCAGGTAATTTCTGATCTCATTGACTCTGAAGGGAAGACTTCTGCTCTTTCTCTGCTAGGGACTTCTTTCTAGGTGGCTCGCTGTTCCATTAAGTGTAGTAATGAAGCAGCAGAGACTTCCCCTAGAGCTGCTGCTGTTGGTTCTGTGATGAGATATTCCTGGCTTTGGCTTCAATCTTTGCCTGATGATATTAAGACTAAGTTGATGGATGCTACTGTAGAAAACAAAAGGTTGTTTGGTGAAGCTGCTGCTGATGTTTTTAAGTCACTTCAGGATAAGGGGAAGGCCTTCCAGGAACTTGAACATGTTTTTTGTTTCTCCTTTCTTGCCTCAATTTTAGAGAAATTACCCTAATAAGACGGTCTTTGTTTGTGGCCGATTTCATCCCCCCCCCCCTCCCAAAGGGGAAAAAAGGTGAGAAGTGGGCTCCTCCTGCTGAAGCTGCCCAGACTACTGTGACACAGAAGTCTCCTTTTCCTGACAAACCAGGTGCTGTCTGAATATCTTGTTCTTCCCGGCCACATTCCTCTTTCACATCATCTTTCCCAGTCCCTTGTTGTCTTATTAAAGATTTCTCAGGATTCCTGGGTTCTGTCCATTGTTCGACTAGGGTATTTCATGGTGTGGAAATCTCTTCCCCCTTTTTTATGGGAATTTCTCAGCCCCCTCAGGAGCAGTTGCCCTTCTTTCCAATGGTGCTTCAGTATCTTTTGACTCTGGGAACTATTCAGAAAATTCCATTTTTCTGAAGGGGGAAGGGGTTCTACTCCAGAATGTGCTTTGTTCCCAGTAAAGAGGGCACTTGGAAGGCTATTCTGGATATCTGTCACCTAAGCACCTTTCTGAAGGTCCCTTCTTTTCGAATGTTGATGTGTTCCTTCAGACCTTGTTTCCTCTGCTGCTGCCTCAGGCATTTCTGGTGTCTCTGGACCTCAGTGATGCTTGCCTTCATATCCCTATTCATCCCCTTTTCGTGAAGTTTTTACATTTTGCTGTTGCTTCCTGGCATTTTCATTTCTGTACTTTGCCTTTTGGCCTTTCTACTACTCCAAGGATATTCACCAAATGCCTTGCTCCTGTGATTGCTTTTTGCAGGCTAGTGGGGATTCAACTTTTTCCCTACTTGGACAACCTCCTTTTTCAGGCATCCTCTCCAGAGGTATTGCTACATAATCTTCATTTTGCCATCTCCCTTCTGCAGAGCCTGTGGTTCGCTATAAATTTCAAAAGGTCCTTTCTGACTCCTTCACAGGATCGTATATTTTTGGGGTGCAGGCTCCAGGCTGTTCTAATGCTGGCATCCCTGCCTCCTCCTAAGGTCCTAACTCTCATTTCTTTCTTTCTGTCCCTTCTTCCTCTCTCCAGTAACAGCCATGGAATTTCTGAGAGCACTGGGGTTCACGGCCTCCACCATTCCTATGCTTCCATTTGCCAACCTTCACATGAGAAAAATTCAGTGGGTTCTCAAAAGTCAGTTTGGCTTCAGCATTCTAATCCCCTCAATTTTTTAGTTTCAGTTTTCCCATGTCTCAAGATGGAACTTCAGTGGTGCATTCAGCAGTTGATTCTCAATCCAGGTCTCCCTTTTCAACCACCCCTTCCCTCTTAAGAGCCGTTCATAAATGCTTCAGATGGGGAACAACCTTAGGCTCCATAAAGGTACAGGGAAGTTTGCTTACCTTATCAACAAAAAGACCACACAAACGTCAAATAAATGAGAGCTTTTCTGCTGGCTCTTCAGGCCTTTCATTCCCTTTTCTTCCCTGGACCTCTCAGGGTGTTTACAGACAATACCACAGTGATGTGGTATTTCAACAAATGTGAGATGGGGCAATAGTGTGGGAACTAAGCCATCCAGTATCAAGTGAAACTTCAGGGAATTTACATTCCCTCAGGTCAAAACATTGTGGCAGACTCTCTGAGCAGGTCCATAACTCAATCCCACAAATAGATGCTTCACAGGGATGTGTTTCTGGACATTGTCCCCCAGTGGGGTACTCCTCAAATGGATCTTTTTGCCTGCACTCTCAGCAGACATCTTCCTCTGTTTTATGCCGTAATACCAGGTCCTCTGGTTTGGAAGGTGTATGCCCCCTCTTTTTTGGAAGATGTTTCTTTATGCCTTTCCTCCCCTTCCCCTCATTCCTGTTTAAAATACAACAGGATGTTCCCAAAGTCTTATTGGTAACTCCCTTCTAGTCAACACAGCATTGTTTCCCTCTTCTGCATTTAGCCAAGTGCAGTCATCACAAGTTACCTCACAGGATGGACCTAGTAACGCAAGACAAGGAATCTCTCATTCATCTGCACCTGTCCACTCTTCAGCTGCCACTGTGGGTGATAGGATTTTGATTCCACATAGATACATTTTTTCCAAGCTTGTGCTTAGGGTCCTGCAGAAGGCAATAAAACCACAGCTGGGAAATCCTACTTGTCCTAATGGAAAAGGTTTTCTGTTTGGTATCTTTCTTGTAACCTAGATTCACTTTTTGTGCATACTCCTTAGTTTCTGTCTTATCTGTGTGAATTGCTCAATGCTAGGTTGGCTTATTCTTATGTTAAGGCACACTTATCAGCCATCTCTGCTTGTCTGATTTTATTACCTGCTTTAGCTTCTAGATTTGAGGCTAAACAGTTTCTTAAAGGCATCCTTCATATTGGACCTCCTAGAAAGCTTGCCTCTCTTCACTGGGATATTAATTATGTTTTAAAAAAATTGACACAGGCTTCTTTTGAGCCCGCAGTTTCAGCTTTGTTCTTGGAAGACTGTACTTTTGTTAACCCTTACTTCTGCCAGACGGGTGTCTGAGCTTCAGACACTTATTGCTTTTCCTCCTTTTTTAGTCTTCCATAAGGACAGGCTGTCCCTTCATACTAATCCTCCTTTTATGCCTAAGGTGGTGAATGAATTGTCTGTTAATCAGTCTGTTCATTTGCCCACTGCAGTCTGCTAGTGAGAAGGTGTTTCACACCTTGGATGTGCATAGATAACTCAGATTTTATTTGGATAAGACTAAGACTTTTCATAAATCTGATCAACTTTGTTTCTTTTCATCCTGGATCCTTAGGTTTGGTTGTTTCCAAGCAAGCTATTTCTTCTTGGATTTCTAAGGCCATTTCTTTTTGTTATACCTTCCATGGCAATAACTTTTATTTTTCTGTTAAGGCTCATTCACCTAGGGCTGTGTGGCATCTTCGGCTGCTTTTTTCAAGAGTTTGGATACTAACTGTATTCTTGAGGCAGCTACCTAGTCTTCTGTGCATACATTCACCAAGCACTATAAGTTGGATGTGATTTCCAGAGCTAGAGCTGGCTTTAGTAAGGCCATTGTTTATGGGTTCCTGTAGAGCTGTTCTTGTCCATCCTCCTTCCCCCTCTCTTTTTCCTGACATTTTGAACTCTTTCTATTGTAGAAAATACTGCAACACTGAAATGGAAGGACATAGTACAGTTGTGTAAGATCTTACTATAATGGCAGATGTCTTTCTCTTCACTGTCACAGTATCCACTCCCTCTTTCCTTCCCCCTGGTTCATTTCTCTTCTGATGTACTGATTACCTCTTTTTTCCTTGCACTGACATTCTTGCTAGGGCTCTCTGTTTTGAGGATGGTACATCCAGATGTCACCTTTATGCCCTACGCTGTACACCAGGAGCATACGTGTGACTGACAGTGTACCTTAAAGCAACCTAAAGGCTTTGGTATACTGGCTGGATGTCAGGCTACCCTTGACAGTGGATCTGTATTGGAAAGAATACTGCAACAGTGAAGAAAAGGACATCTACTGTTATGGTAAGATCTTACACAACTGTACTTTGAGAAACAGCCATTCTTGGCTGGCTGTTCCTTTTACTCCAGTAGAAGACATAATCTTCCTAATGGTCTTTTTCTTCAACTTCCATTGTTTGAATCACCCGCTTACATTTGTCACAGCAAGGTATTCTTGCTCACTGAAAAAAAAAAAAGTAGTGATAATGTAGATGCCAGGAACATCTAGGGGGATTTGTCTACCTCTGACACTATTATGATCCTGGTTATGCGTAGACGACACTAGCAGAATACAGAATGCAACCTTGCTAAGCAAGTCTCACAAAGGGTGCACAGTACCAGACAGTGCGACTTCAAGGTAAGGGTCTCAGAGCAATATTTATAGTCCCACACTGCACACATCTAATATGAATGTGTAAATAGCTCCACTACACTGGTGTGTAAATACTTAGTGTGTATGGGCGGTGCTGGTTCTCAGACCTGTGTAAGAATTCCCACAACATTTTGGCATAGCTGAAGCTGTGTATAGTGAACTATGAAGAATGTAAGTCTGTGTGAAACATGCTTAATGTTGTGCACCTGCTGCATTTGTTCATAAGTTCGTGAATGTATTTGCATATTTTTGACTATCAATGAGCACAGAAGTGCACTAATCTCATGAGAGCTTGCCCTGATTAAGGTTTAGTGCCTCTGGCTGTCAACCTTAACAAAACATTCAGAAAGGAGGAATGTAGGAGAGTTGGAAAAAGGGAGAAGAGATCAGACAGGGAAAAAAATGAATGAATTAAGACTATTGTGCTGAAGTAGGTGTGAAAGCATGGGTAGTAATTTCTTGGTGGGGCTAGACCCTCTTTTTATAAGTACACACATGTACAGGAAGGTGAAGAAGGAAAAAAGGTGGTTCATGTGGAAGGGAGGGGTAGGGAAGAGATGAGGGTGTTGACAGTGACATATAAGGCATACAGTAACATTATGTTTGGCTAACTAGTGGAAGGGGAGCAGTACAGTTGGAGGATGAAGACAAAGGGGATGGTGGTAAAACCCTTACAGCCGATACCACCCCATTTTGGGGACTCTCACTGTGTATGTCCTTCTGTTCTAATGTTGCAGTATTCTTTACATGAGAGATCCTCCTTCAAAGGCGACCCAACATCAGGCCAGTATACAAGAGCTTTTAAGTACTGCTAGTACATGGGATGTCATATGTATGGCTAAGAGTACGTTGGTCTTAAAAGCAACTTACGCATGTACAATCCTCAGAACTTCTCTGCTGCCAGTCAGAAAGCCATCTTCGATAGTCTGTTTGCCCTAGTGATGTGCTGCTGGTCCAGTTTACAGATGAGTGCCCAATTGGGATTTTTCTTTCTCTCTTGCTGCTGCTTTTTGTTGTGAGGGTTTCATGTCATCCAGGAAAGGCAAATCTGTTTGGGAGACAGATTCCACATAAGGATGGTCACAACCTGCATCTCTTTTGTTTGGGCCTATGCATGACCAGAAATCCTGCTCTATTTGCCAGGCCTTTGTCCTTAAGACCCTATGTAGCCGTCATTCTTCCCTAAGTATTTATTTACAAAATCAGCAACTGAAGTGTTTAGCTAGGGACGTTATGGAGGGTACGTCTGGGCCTACAGTTGAGCCTGTGTTGAAGAGGAAGGCCAAGAAGCTGGGGCCTGAATCTTCAGCTGCACCAGCTACCTCTGATGTCTCTCTCGAGGTTGATGAAGATTCGGAGATCTGTCCAGAGGCTGGCTTGGGTTCCTCTGTGGTTACCACTTCGGAGACCATTAAGGAATCTGCCTTAGGCACGTCCTCAGTAACAATGCAGACATTCGCATCAGGTGGTCAGGGGGAACCGAGGCCCTAGGGGTATCCCTCAAATTCTAGTTAGGGAGATAATTCCAACTTTGTAATTGAGTATAGGCCTACGTCGGGTCATTCCACTTTTCTTCAGACAAATGTGTGGTGAAAAAAAAAGAACCAGAAAAAACAAGCACATTTCTGCACATAAGACTCCACAATCCAAATGGGAAACCTTTTCTCAAGGCTTGCTTAATGCACTCATGGGTCTTAAGCCTTCTTCAGCTGTTCCTGTTTCTCCTTTAACTTCCCTACCCAAGAGAGTTAAGGAACTGGAATCATCTGAGGATGAGGATGAATCCTGGGCCTACTTCACCCAAATTCCATCCTTCCTAGAATATGCTTCCCCGGTGGAAGAGTCTAATGTCACAGGTTCTCCAGTAGAAGAGATCAGCTTTGAGGGAACCATAACTAAAATGAGGGAATTATTTTAAATGGATTACTCTCCAGGTTTCTGATGTGTAGAAAAGGTGGTATGATCTTTTACAAATGGAGTCTCCTTCCCCTTCAGCTGTACCTCAAGTCGTACCAGCCTTTTTGGATGCGTTTTCTTCAGCATGTAAGGCCCCAGACTTGCAGGCCCCTGCCCCTAAAAGGCCTGATAACCCTTATAAGGTGCCAGATGAATGCAGATTTCTTTACACATATTCAGCAGATCCTGCTGTGGTTTCCATTGCGTCTGAAAAAAACTTCCAGACTATTGCCATACACCAAGCTTCTCCCTTCTGATGAGAGCAGGACCATGGAAAGAATAGGGTAAAAGGTCTATACTTCTGCCACTATAGTTTTCCATGCTATAAACTACCAAACTCATATGACCAAATATACTTTGGCTCTTCTTTCACAAGTCATTCAAGCAGTTTCTCACCTTCCAGACTCTGATGTTAAAACTCAGGTGATGTCTGTTTTAGGAGCTTCTTCTCAGGTAGCATGCCACCCCATTAAATGCAGCTGTGATGCAGCAAAAACATCTTCTAAGGCAGCTGCATCTGGATCTCTTCTTAGGATGTATTCATGGTTGAGGATTCAACCACTTCCAGATGACATCAAAGCAAAGTTAATGGATGTTCCTTTGGATAATAGTGCTTTGCTTGGTACTGCAACTGCAGATTTGCTTAAGGTTTTACAGGAGAAAGGTAAGGAACTACATTACTTAAAACATATCTTTGTTTTCCCTGTTCCTAAATTTCATAAGAATTATCCCTCAAGGGCTTCTTTTGTTAAGAAACAAGCTTGCCTCCCCTCTTCTAAAAACAAGAAGGAAGGTAGGATAGCTCCACAGCCTAAACCCTGTCAGCCAGTTCCTACCCAGAAGCGCAGTCCTTTCCATCAAGCCAGGTAGTTTGTGACTACCACACTCATCTCAGTCTCGTTCCTCTTTCTCTTCATCTTCTCTTGTCTCATCCAGTTTGGGAAACTATTACTCAAGACTTCTGGGATCTTTTCATTAACAAACAAGGGTACTTCATGGTCTACAACAGCAAATCAAACCACACTTCATTTCAGTAACTCAATCTCAAAACTATCACCCCCTCCATCCCACCCCTACTCAAACTCCTCCCACTCCTCCTCCTGTAATTCACAGACAGCTTCCTCACTCCTCCCTTCCACTTAAACAAATGCAACCTCACTTCCTACCACTATCCCCTTGACACACAACTTCATATCCCACTTCTCCTCCGACACCATTTATAGCATCTGTCCCCACTTATCCTTCCAACTCCACCAGTAAGTAAAACCAGTCCCAACCTCGTAACTCTCCTTCACCTACCTCTGTAACAGCACCTTATGCATCATGACATTACTACCCTTGCCATTCTCTCATTTTTTGCACACACTACCTCTTATCACACATACTTATCAAACTCAACACTCCACCATATCACTTCTTCCACCATTGCCCCTAAACACCCATCCTTTAACTCTCTTCTTTTCACCTATCTACACTCCATCAATACCTTACATCGTTCCTTCCCATACCATTCCAAAACACTACCATTCTAAACCCTCCATCACATATCACAAATACTTGATCACACGCAAACAAACTCATCTCCAACTTACTAAATAAATTATCCCTCAGCGGAGATATTCATCCCAACACTGGTCCCCCATCCTATATTCCTGCCTCTACTACCCAGTATCAGCATACCCCACTAGCCACTAGAAAACCCACTGATCTACTAATTCTAAATATCAACGTAAGAAGTATTAGAAACAACTTCCACGATCTCCATGCCATTCTTTCCCATTATTCCCCAGACATTGCTCTCTTAACTGAAACCTGGCTAAAGCCCAAAATCATAAATAATGAAATCCTTCCACCAGGATACAATATTTTACGTAATGGTAGGAAAAATAGAAAATGTGGTGGTGTTTCCTTATGGTTTACAAATTAGCTCAACGTAGAAACGCTTGAGTTTCCTATCCCATCTCTTGACAAAATAATACTCAACAGACTAAAAATCAATTCCAGGAAATTCAGTAATCTCATAGGTTGCTACATCCCACCAGGGAACAGTATATCTGTACTAGAGAATTTGGTCATTTGGACCTCCATTTCCTTCTCGCATGAAACACTCATCATGGGAGACTTTAAGATGGACTGGATAACATGTTCCTCAACTAGTCCCACTAGCCACATAAGCTTGCATGGATTTACTCAGGTTATCCACTCACCAACTAGAACTGATAAATCCTCCAAGCAGGAATCTATTCTAGATTGGATTCTCACAAATAAACCAACTCCATCATACCAATCTGGTTGTCTACCAGACATTCTGAGCGACCATCATCCAACCTATTTACTAAAATGTTGAAACCTATCAAACCAAACCATCTATCTACCACCTGATAAGGAAGAAAACAAACTTCAGTTCCAACCAGTTTATTTCTCCTTTAAAAACTTGTATACGAGAACCACTTAAAAGCATCCATCTTAGCAATGCTGTCCAATATTTTAACTCAGTATTCTTAAATATCCTTAACTCCTACGCCCCTGCCAGAACAATACGAGTCAACTCTAAATATGCACCCTGGCTAACCAAAGAAACCCGGTCCTTAATGAAATTACGAGATAAAACCTGGACTAATTAGCAGAAAACTGGCTCTCTGGCCCTCAAAATAACATACCTAGAACTCAGAAACAAAGCCAAAAAACCAAGTCAAACTAGATAAAATAAACTACTATCATAACTTACAAAACAGATACCTAAACACCCCCCCAAACATTTTAGTCTGCCATCAATAATATACTTTCACCTGGTAAAACAAGTACATCTCCACCAAACACAACAAACAGTAATGAAAACATAGCCACTCAATTTAACAAGTACTTTACAGAATCAATTCTATCCATAACCTTCATCCAACCTTCTTCCACTCCTGCCTTAACCAACACCCATCCGTCCTCCACCCTATCTATAACAAGGATGGCAAACAATAACGGTTGTTTCTGTTTTCAACCTGCACCTATGTCAGTAATAAAAAAGCTATTAAAAAATTAACACCTACTACTCTGGCAGCAAATAAGCTACCAGTTGAATTTCTGAAAATAGCTGCAGAAGCTATAGCCTATCCTGGAACAGTTCTTATAAACTGATCCATAGCTGAATGCCAAGTCCCAGATATCTGGAAAATTTCTTACATAATCCCTCTCCACAAAGGAGGAACATCAAAAGAAATATCAAATTATTACCCCATTGCAATCCTATCTCCACTATCCAAAATTCTAGAAAGGTGCATCTATAGACAAATCTTGGATCACCTTAACACCCATAAACTTCTTGCTAACACTCAACACGGGTTCCGCCCCTCACATAGCACTACTACTGCCCACCTGTCATTCACAGAAACAGTAAACAAATATATAGAAACAATAATAATTCTCTTATCAGCTCTCTTTCTAGATCTGTCCAAGGCATTTGACACAGTGGCACATGATAAGCTTATCAGTGTCCTTTCTACACCTAATCTCTCTGCATCCACTAGTACTTGGTTTCAAAGTTATCTAACTGGGAGACAATAGGCAGTATAGTGGCACTCTGACATTTCGCCTCTACTCCCAGTATCATTAGCCGTTCCTCAAGGCTCCATCCTTGTGCCGCTACTTTTCATTATTTTTACCAATAACCTTCACATCTCTACACCTCATGCTATAGTCATACAATATGCAAATGATTCCACAGTAATCTGTACAGATCAAATCATCCAGGAACTTCACACACTCACTCAGGAATCCTTTCTATCTGTAGAATCCTGGTTATCTGTCAATCAGCTAATTCTGAACTCCAATAAAACTAAACTTCTCTTCAACCCTACTAAATTCACACTACCATCTAAACCATTCAACATAGTATCCAAAAATAACACCATTGTCTCACCAACTGCCCACACTAAGCTACTAGGTGTGGAGATTGACTGTAACTTGAAATTTGAAATTCACATTGCCCATACCATAACAAAAGACCACAAAAAACTAGGGGTTCTATACAGGAACAAATCATTCCTAACTAAAATAACCAAGGAAACTGTAGCCCGTACACACCTTCTCTCCACACTCACGTATGCCTCCTCAAGTGTCACTAACCTAAGAAAATCAGATATCTCAAAACTGGAAACGTGCTACAATAAAATTGCTAGATTTGCCACCAACTCTCCTTATATGACCAACCATTGTACAACTCTGAAACAGCTGTGATGGCTAGAATTACCTCAACTACTCCTATATAAGCAGCTTACATTATTCCATAAGATCCTCCATCACCCAGAAAAAACCCTGCCGTAAGAAATGTACTACAGCTATACACGGGGAAGAGAGTACTATGATCAAGTAACAAGCAGCTAGTAGAAGTCTCTAAGGCCAACAACTCTGCAGGTGAAGCCCTATACTCTACTTATTTAGCCAGAAAATGGAACTCTCTGCCCTCTAACATCACTAGTCAAACCTCAATATTAGACTTCAAAACATTCTTAAAACATCATCTGACTAACAACTGGCTGTGCTGCTGCCACACTCCAGGGTAGTATAGTCTTGTGGATATAGCGTTGTCGCCTCAGTTAGACATTGCCCGTTCGACTCTCAGAGCGTCTTCTGTGTGGCGACATGCGTGAATGGGCATTCCTTCGTTGAAGGTTGTGAGTTAGGCCCGGCAAGCCAGCACGTAAAACTCTACTGCCAATCATTAGCGGACCGGAGTTCCGCTGTGGCGACCCCTAACCGGGAAAAGCCGAAAGACACATTCTACTCACTCATTCAACCGTATTTACCACTAAGTCTGACTGTATACCTTACTTATGACAGTCTATTTTTAAGTCTGCGTTCATTTTCTTTCATTAACTATTCTACAGCTCTGAGAATTTTTTGTTATACCATTGCTTAATTGATTGCTTTGCTAATTGTGTCTCATTCATATGCAATTCAGTGTACTGTTGTAATTGATGTTATTTGTGGGGCATTTCCCCCCGGGCCTCCACTGAAAAAGGACCATTTATCCAGTCGAAGTTTCCCGGTAAACAAATGTAAAATAAATAAATAATAAATTTGTTTCACACACCTTTTGCTTAGGGTAGGGTCCTGCAGGAGGTCAGAAAACCAAATGCTAGGAAATCCTACTTGTCTAAATGGAAGAGGTTTTCTATCTGATGTCATTCACATAACCTGGATCCACTGTCTTGCTCCATTGGTTCTTTTGTACTTGTGTGAGTTCCTCAGTGATGTTTTGGCTTACTCCTTGGTGAAAGTCTATTTGTCAGATAATTCTGCCTGTCTGCCGTTGTCGCCCCTTTTGACTTCTAGGTTAGAGGTTAAACGCTTTCTCAAAGGCACCCTTCACAGTAGACCTCCCAGGAAACCTGTCTGCCCTCCGTGGGATTTGAACTTTATTTTAGAGAAGCTGACTGTGGCTCCTACAACACTGTACTTGAAAAACTGTTCTATTACTTGCTTTCACTTCTGACAGAAGGGTATCTGAGCTTCAAGCCTTAATCGCTTCTCCATCTTTTCTGATTTAACATAAGGGCAGGGTCTGTTTGCATACTAACTCTTTCTTTATGCCTAAGGTGGTGAATGAGTTGTCTCTTAACCAATCTATTCATTTGCCCACCTTTTTTCCTTCTCCACATTCCTCTAGTGAGAGGATCTTACACACATTGGATGTGCATAGACAACTCCGATTTTATTTGGATAAAAAGTAAGGCTATCAGGAAATCTGATCAGGTTTTGTTTCTTTTCATCTCAGGGGTCTAGGATTGCCTGTTTCCAAGCAGACAATTTCCTCTTGGATTTTGAAGGCTATATCTTTTTGTTATGTCTTCCTTGGGAAGAGCCTCCCTTTTCCTGTTATGGCTCATTCTACTAGGGCTGTGGCTTCTTCTGGTGCTTTCTTTAAGGTTTTTGATACTAATTCCATTCTAGAAGCAGCTACTTAGACTTCTGTATGTACTTTCACCAAGCATTACAAGTTAGAGGGCACCTCCAGATCTAGAGCTGGTTTTGCTAGAGTCATTCTTCATGGCTTTCTAGAAAGCTCTTCTAGACTTTCCTCCTCCAAAGTTTTCTCCTGAGCTTTGGTACTCTTGCTCATGTAAAGAATACTGCAACATTAGAATAGAAAGACATAGAATAGTTGTGTAAAATCTAACCATAACCATAGATGTCCTTCTGTTTTGTTTTGCAGTATTCTATCCCTCCATCCTTCTCCCTGGTGCCTGCTTTTGTTTTTGGATGTCTGATAACCTCCTTGTTTCCTTGGACTGGAGTTCCTCTTGGGGCATTCAGTTCTGAGGATTGTACGTGTAGACGTCTCTTTTATGGCCAGCATACTGCTAGCCATACATGTGACTTTCCACATACTAGCAGTACTTGAAAGCTCTTGTATACTAGCCGGACACTGGGTCGCCCTTGGCGGAGGATCTCTATATGTAAAGAATACTGCACCATAGAGAGAAGGATGTCTATGGTTATGGTAAGATTTTACACAACTATTCTTTCCTGCTGTGATATTCCTGAGCAAGTCCTAATTTTATGCCTAATGTCATGTCAGAGTTTACTTTGAGCTGGACTTTCCTTCTCACAGTCTTCTTTCCTGAATCAAAGGACTGTTCACTCTTTATGTACACAAGCAACCCAAATACTACTTGCACAAAATGTGACCCTTTAGGAAAGCTGACAAGCTGTTTTTCTCTTATAGAAGTAAGAGGAGAGGGACAGCCAGTGTCAAGTTTAACTATTTCCAGTTGGTTGCTTCATGCTATTACTTTTTGTCATGATTATCACAATAAGCCACTTCCAGGCAGGGTTGTAACTCATTCAACAGAGGCATTAGCTTCTTCTGTGGCTTTCCAGAAGGGGGTGGACTTTAGAACCATTCTAGATGAAGCAACTTGGTCCTCTGTGTGTACCTTTACACAGCATTAAAATACTGTATCTCTTTTCTAGGTCCAAAAGAGACTTTGCTAGGGCCTTGCGGGTACTCCTGGAGTCTTAAGTATTGGCCTCCCATCTTGTTTTTTCCTATTCCTGTCTAAGCTATGGTAATCTACCTATGTAGCTTAGGCACTGCAACAGTGATTCATTTGAGAACAGTTGTGTAAGAAAGTAAACTTAACATAACGGTAGATGTTCTAATGGATCACTCTTGCAGTAACCATCACTCTCTTCAGCCCCCTTTACCTTTTGTTCCTCTGGTAGGTTGCCAGAGTGTGGCTATTTTTACCTTTCTGATTTTAGTTTTTGTTATAATTCTGATAGTTTCCTAGCACATGTACTTCGGGGGGCAAAATGCTCTGAAACTTTTAACAATCCATCTGTCTTTTATGTGGAGTGCCACGTGCCCTCCTAGCAGGTGGAACGCAGGAAAGGCACCCAAAGCCTTGAGAACCTGGCTGGCAGGAGGGGGTAAGCTCTTTATAGCTTAGTCTGCTGCAAAGGTGATCCATTAGAACATCTACAATTATGTCCAAGTTTACTTGCACAACTGTACTTTCACATTGTACCTCCAGGACATCTAAACACAGCCCTAGTGTGCATATTACAATTTCCTTAATGCTGACATTAGCAAAACTGTATATTCTTTGAAACCTTGCATCAGTTGCCTTCCAAAAGTCAGAGAAAGAATGAGACAGGACAAAAATGTGTTCTAACCTCTTTATCCAGTAACACGTCTTACATTACCAGTGGTGTGCCTCTTGAGAGTTGCCTATATCATTCCTTTACATATAGCCCCAGCATAGCTGGCATGATATCCCTGTTGAAAACACCACTAACCCACTTTTTTGTGTTCCCTTTAATCCAAATGTCTCTCTTGTAGTGTAACAATGTGAGGTTTTGGTTTTTTAATATAATAACTTTGTATTTTATTACTCTTCCTTCTTCCCATCCAGCTGGAGTTTCTTCCCCTCATTTCTGTCAATACACTTAGTAGAAACATTACCTAACCCTTAGTTTCTATTTGTTTTAATAAATGACTTGCTTTTAATAAACATCTTAACAATTTCAGTAATGCAGCAGTACTAAAGCAGTCCATGAGAACAATTTTCTTAACATAACTTATTATGAAATCCAATTCACAGTATTGGACAGATTAACTTCAGAACATTCTAGTTTTTCACATTTTATTCATGACCATTTTTTTCCATTTCTGTCCATATTCCAGAAAGGAGGGATATATATATATATATATATATATATATATATATATATATATATATATATATATATATATATATATATTATTGTTTGAGGAATTGTGTTTTAGAAATTATATGCCTCATCTTTAATTTGTTTGCACTGAATATCTCTCTTAAGCTGAAGCCAAGGTAACCACTTACTAATAAATTTATGCCTGGATTTCCCCTT
Source organism: Protopterus annectens (assembly GCF_019279795.1). Classification (NCBI taxonomy): domain Eukaryota; kingdom Metazoa; phylum Chordata; order Ceratodontiformes; family Protopteridae; genus Protopterus; species Protopterus annectens. The sequence continues at coordinate 559,356,742 of NC_056729.1, read as the reverse complement.
AATTGATTTACTCTGTTGTTCTGCTAGGCCTTACAATATTGAGTCACATCCTACCCTACCAGGGATCCCTAGTTTATCACCTTTTAGTGCTCACATTTTTAGCTGACAGCAGTAATAGATTTACTAAAGCTTTATTGTGCATAGTCGCATTTAATTGCCAGGAATGACTTACTAGGGATATTTCTTTTGTTAGCTGTGTATTTATCAAATATTTTATGTGAGCAACTCATGAAGAGCCTGCTGAAATGATTTTCATCCTGGGGTTGGCCAAAATGTATGGTCCCAATTCTGTCTGTCCCCTGCTCTACATATTGGGAACAATTCAAAAGTACAAAAATTTCTGGATTTATTGGCACATATTGTACAGATAGATGTCAGTTCCTCAGCAATTTCTGCTTTCCAGCTTCACTCCCCATTCTTAAATTACGCTGTCAGATTCCTCTTGCTTATGATGTAGCCCTGTTTTATATATTGTGCTCATTAGTCCTTTTATAATGGTTAAATTTGTTTGAGATTCTTTAAATAATTGGACTAGATGTTCTTCGTGTTTCACTGTTGCAGTCATCACTTGTGGTTTATCCCTGCTGGGTAACCCTTGGCCAGCCCGAATACCAGAGTAAAGGTTTCCCTCCTGTGTTGGCTGTTCTGTGAGTGTGGCTGACGTCAGGTCGTCAGGACTATAAAGGGAGGTGGCTGACACCATTACATCAGTCTTTCATGCCATGGAGCCCGAAGCAGAAGCAGTTTTGCGAGTGCATCGGTCGGCTGTTGCCAGAGTGAAGACAACCTTCTAAAGCTAAGTACCCCATTAGGGAATCTTTTAACCGATGTCAGAGAAAGTTAATAACTGTCTCAGTTGTGGAAAGCAGATCCCACACCAAGACTTCCATTCTCTCTGCGTCACCTGTTTAGGCCCAGACCGCGATATTCCAGTGTGTCAGTTCTGTGCCCTCTTCAATGCTCAAACTATAAAAAGAAGAGCTGAGATTGTAATGAGGCATTTTAGTCAGTCTTTCCAGCAACGCAAAATGGTATCAGTCTCTCAGGCAGTTACTGACTTTCCCTAAGAAGAAAAAGGACAAAGACAGGGATAGGCCTACAGTCCACCTTTACTCAAAGCAAGGTTACAGCTGAACTCAGTGAGGCATCTTTGCAGCCCCTGACAACAGCTGGTGATCCACTGCAGGCCTCTACTGAGACCCATTCGGAGTCCGGTACACCGCTGGATCAACCTCCTCCTGCCGAGATGTCATTTGTTCCTCACGTTGTTGGGTCCAGAGCCACTTTGCAGGCAGCTGCTTCTGCAGAGCCCCCACCGACATCCGAAGTCAGGATTAGACCAAAAACAATGCCGCCGGTCAAATTGACTGTATAAGTCTACTCATCCTGCTAGGCCCAAGCCAAAATATATCCCCAAATGGATCCCTTCGCAGGGCCCCAGCCACCTTGCTACTACTAGCCAGCCAGCCCGCCCCTCAATCACAGCAGCTCTCAGAATGGCAAAGGACCCTGATGACTCTGATCAGGGGTAGTCAACCTCCCCCTCCCACACTAGCCAAAAGAAAGAGTGACCCCCACCAGAGGTCCTCACAGACCAGGAATCAGTGGATTCAGATCTAGATGAGTCATACAGAAGACCAGCTCTTAGCAACATTTGAGACTCTGATGCTGATGATCCCATTCTGACTGCCTCTCCCCCTGAGGACCTTTTCTTTGGGGAAACTCTAAACACTCTCAAAGAACATTTTCAGTGGGAGGCCCAGGACTACCCCCAGCCTAAGGAGAGACTCTGGGAATTTCTGGAACTGCCTCAGCATAAACCTCTGGCCATTCCTCCTATCCTGGATATAGTAGAGGATGTTTTTCTAGAATGTGCCCTTTCTCTCCAAATTCTCTCCCTCCAACACCCAGAAAACTGGATATATACTACAGGGTGCAAGACTCTCGCAAATACCTATTTAAAAACCCTACTGCAGACCCTGAAGTAATTACTCAGGGCCCTAAGGGAGCTAGAGCAAGCTCTTCAGAAAACCCCATCCCAACTGACCGCAGAGCTCTAGACAGGATGGGTAAAAAGGTTTACACCTCAGCCACTTCAGCTGTGAGGGCATTCAACTGTCAGTTTCATATAATTAAATTCCATCAGAATGTGCTCTAACTCATTAAACAGAAAATATCTGCCTTGTCTGACAGTAACACTACCAGAGAATTAACAGACCTCATACAGTCCAGCTGTCAGATAGCAAAGCACTCCTTACATTGTGGTTATCATGCCTTAAAAGCCTGCACCAGGGCTGCATCTACAGGATCAGTTATCAGAAGGCACACCTGGTTAAGGGAGCAACCTTTGCCTGACCAGGTAAAATCCAAGCTTTTAGATACCTCTTTTGATAAAGAGCAGTTGTTTGGCCCCAAGGATGAGGAGGTCATCAAGAAAACGGGGACAAAGTCAAATCCATGCAGAATGTCAAGGACTTTTTGCAGGTACAGCCTCCCAGGTTCAGCAAAATCTTCCCTACCAAGCAATGGTCCTTTCTCTCTCAGGCTAAGCCAATACAGAGAAAGGGATGCAGAGACAGAACCCCTAGGCCGCAGGCACACAGCCAACAAAGAACTAGGCAGTGGTCCACTGCCTCTCTAAGACAGGGGAGTTCTAAGCCCACTTCCTTCACCAGAGACTCACAATGAATCCCTTCTTTCCACTGTGCCCTCCAGGTCTCCAGACAAGCTAGGAGGAAGACTTTCCCTCTTCGTAGAAAACTGGCAGGCCATCACCTCAGATCTATAGGTCGTGAAAATTGTTACCAGAGGGTACAGATTCTATTTCAAAGAAAAACCAAGGAGGTCAGGTTACCCGGACATCCCTGCAAACCATACAGCAGAAGCTATTCGCCAGATCCAAAAACTTTACACCCAGGGTGCTGTAGAACCCATGCCCAAGGAACAGACTGCGAAGGGATTTTACTCAAGACTGTTCCTGGTTCCCAGAAAAGAGGGCACATGGTGCTCTATCCTGGACCTCCCTACCCTGAATCTGTCCCTTCAGGTTCCAGAATTCAAAATGTTGACACTACAAAAACCACCTATGCTCCTACCACAAGCCTGGCTAGTGACCCTAGATCTGAAAGATGCCTACCTGCATATTCCTATCAGAGTCCTGCAGGAGTTACCCAAGGTTCAGAGCAAGATCCCAACACTATCATTTCTCTGCACTGCCCTTTGGCTTATCCACTGCTCCCAGAGTCTTTACAAAGTGTTTGGCACCAGTCATTGCTTACTGCAGACAGAGAGCCATACACATTTACCCCTGTCTAGACAACTGTCTCATTCAGGCAGAAACCAAGGAAAAGCTCCTACACAACTTCTCCATTGTGCAGACCCTACTGACCTCACTGGGATTCACCATCAACATGGAGAAATCCCTGTTGCTACCCACACGAAGGATTTCTGGGGACTCTGCTAGACACATCCATGCAAATCCCCCCCCCCCCCTCCCAGAAGCATTTTTTTCTGCAGTCCTACTTCCACCAGCTGGCACACAAAACCCACCTCACAGCCAGGCAAATATTACAAGCGCTGGGATACATGGCCTCCTGCATCCTTCTGGTACCCCTTGCCGGATTGCATATGTGGAAACTGCAGTGGTACCTAAGGAATCTCTGGTGCCAACACTCCCAGTCTCTGGAGCACCAACTACCACAAATTCCTTGCTTAAGGAATGAATTCCTCTGGTGGGCCCAGGCTTGCTCCCTCAACAAGGGCCTTCCTTTTGTCCTTCAGCTACACAAGCAAACCTTGACCATGGACACCTCAGACGTTGCCTGGGGAGCACACACTGGAACTCTGCCAACCTAGGCTTTTTGGGAACAGGAAGTTCTAGGTCTCCACATCAGTCTGAAAGAAATGCTGGCAGTGCACAGAGCTATCCTAACCTTGCAAGAGCATCTGTCACCAGGGGTACTCCTTATGGGGTGGGAGGCTGGTATAATGGTTAAGGTGTTTACCTTACAGATACAAGGTGCAGGGTTTGATTCTCACAGGGGGTAATTGGCTAGGCTTAGTATGGCCCACAAGGGCAGTTAGTCTAGTACTAATCTATGAACCTATGAACCTAAAAGTTTATCAGGACAGACAACACCACTGTCATATGGTGCATCAACAAACAGGGGGGCACTTATTCCTACCCCCTGTGTCGCCTTGCCATGGAAATCTGGCAGTCAGCATCGAATCTGGGACTGCATCTCTTGGCTTAATACCTCCCATGGAAGCAAAACACCCTGGCCAAAGTCTTCTCAAGACAGTTTCACCAAGAAGCCTGGAGGATGGACGCCCTCTCCTTCCACTGGGGCAGCCTGTTTGTCTATGCCTTTCCCTCACTTCCTCTAATACCCAGGATTCTACTCAAGATCAGAGAAGAAGGACCAAGGGCTATCCTGATTGCCTCAGATTGGCCAAGGCAGCACTGGTACCCCATGCTCCACAGCATGAGTATGCACCCACCCTTTACCCTCCCTCCACCGCAGACCTGCTCACATAACAGGGAGGGAAGCTCTTGCATTCAGGCCTTGCCACACTTAAGTTAACAGCATGGCTGATTCCTCAAAGACAGTTAACACTGCACCCCTCAGCAATCAGGTGTTAGACATTATTAAGGAGGCTCGTAGACCCAGCACCAGAAAATCATATTCCTCTAAATGGAAGAGATTCACATATTGGTACTCCACCAGGAACACCCCCCAGCACTAAAGCCTCTTTACCTCTGGTTCTGGACTACCTGGCAGAGCTCCTCCATAAGGTTCATAGGTTGGTACTAGGCTATCAGCCCTAGGGCCTATACAAGCCTAGCCATAACAATTCCCTGGCTATTTCTTTCCACATTATTTACTTTCCTGGACCCCTGTCTAGCAGGGCGACTGACGTGATCCCTGGGGTGAATTTCCTTTCTCCCATCCAATCGTCAAGGTTCCTCTTGAAGAGGTCCAAAGAGGCACTCTGCTTGACATGTATGGGCAATCTATTCCAGAGTCTGGGGAGTCTCTGGGTCAGGAACCTATCCCTCCAGCATGTTTTGTTTATTGTGATGACAAGGTTTAGATCCCTGGAGCGTGTAGCTCTGAGGGATTGGGATTTCTTTAAGTGTAGCATGTCCAACAGCTCTGGGTTTGACATGGCCTTGTATGTTAAGCAGAGATCGCCTCTGAGTAGACGATATGCGACAGATATAGCTGGAGTTTTTTAAGGCGGTCAGCGTAGGGCATCTGCTTTAGGCCTGTGATTCTTTTAGTGAGGTATTTCTGAGGCCTTTCCAGTTGTTGCAGATGTCTTGAGAGGTACATACCAAATGGGGCGTTGTATTCTATAATGGGTCTAATGAGGGATTAGTACAGTGGGACAATGACCTCCTTTTTTCTGGATGAAAAGCCCTTCGTGATGAGGTGTGCCACATAGAAGGATTTCCTGACTGTTGTGGCGATGTGGTTATCGAAGGTGAGACCACTGTCCACCTGTGTCCCTAAGTCTCTTATCACACTTTCTGTGTTTAGTGTACTGCCACCTATATGGTAATTCATGGATACATGTTTTTTCCCAAAGGGGATAATACATTTCTTGGCATTGAGCTTGAGCCCATGGCTCTGGCACCAAGCATCTGTTTCTGTAAGGCCCTTTTGTAGGGTATCCACATCATTTGGGGATTCAATAATGGCTCCCAGTTTGCAGTCATCTGCAAACTTTGTTAGCCAAAGTCCCTTAGTGTTGACCTGTACTTCAGAGAAGTAGATGCCAAACAAGAGCGGCCCCAGGACTGAACCCTGAGGTACTCCACTTGTCTGGAGCTGGATTTGGAGTCGGCTACTTTTACAGTGTGGGTTCTATCAGTAAGCCATTTAGCAACCCATTGGGTGACATAGGGATTAATGCCCAACTTAGTAAGTTTATCTATGATTCCAGAGTGGGGGATGGTGTCAAAGGCCTTGGCAAGGTCTAGATAGGCTGTGTGGACCACCTTACCCTTGTCCATGGCTCTGGAGACTGATTCAAAGAAGTCAATCAGGTTCAGGAGACAAGATCGGCCCTTCACAAACCCAAACTGGGTGGGGTCCAGTGTTTGAAGGTTGCCCATGTCTTTGTTTATAAGTTCCATGATAATACGCTCCATGGCCTTGCAGATGAGGCTTGTCAGACTGATGGGACGGTAGTTTCCGGGATCCAAGGGTTTGTCTTACTCCTCTATCAAGACTCATGCTTCGGCTATCTCAGCCTACATCCAGGCGGATCAGCCTTTATTCTCTCAACACCTCTTAAAGCAGTTCCTCAGAGGTGTGGCTCACATCAGACTGCCAGGAAGGCCCCCTGCACCAGCTTGGGATCTAAACTTTGTCCTGGAAAAGCTGACTCTACCCCCTTTTGTGCCAGCTTTCTCAGCAGATCTCAAATATGTCTTTTGGAAAACTGCTCTTTTGCTAGCCATCACTTCAGCTAGGAGGGTATATGAGCTCCAGGCTCTTATGGCCACTGAGCCCTTCATCATCTTACACGCGGACAGGGTCTCTCTCAGAACCAGCCCCTCCTTTATGCCTAAGGTGGCCTCTGAGGTAACCCTCAACCAGGCCATACACCTTCCTGCCTTCTTTCCTAAATGAACAAATAGAGGGGAGAGAATTCTGCATAGCATAGATGTGCACAGACGATTGAGCTTTTACCTTGACAGGACCAAATTAGTCAGAAAATCTGACAAAACCTGGTTTCATTCGCCTCTGGGGCAGAGGGGAAACCCATTACTAAGCAGACAATTTCCTAAAGGGTCTCTCATTGTATACATTTCTGCTGTATCCTCCATGGAAAGAGTCCTCCCAAAACTGTCAGATCCAATTCCACAAGAGAAGCCTCTACCTCCACAGCCTTTCTGAGGGGATTTCCTACCAAGAAAATCCTGGAAGCTGCTACTTGGACATCTATCCACACTTTCACCAAGCACTACCAGTTGGCTTCTTTCTCCAAAACCAGGGCAGGATTTGCATCTGCAGTCCTGCAGGACATGCTATCATCCCCATAATTGTGCAGCTTTCCTCCATCCACTTTCTCTGCTTTGGGATTCTTCCCACAAGTGATGACTACAACAGTGAAACATGAAGAACATAGTACATTTGTGTACACTTAACCGTAAATGTAGATGTTCGAGTGTATTCACCGTTGCAGTCCTGTTTCCCTCCCACCTACCCCATTTTTCTTAACTATTGTATATATCTGCGGCTCCAAGACCTTTGGGGTCAAGTAAAACTGATGTAATGGCGTTGATTGTCTCCCTTTATAGCCCTGACGACCTGACGCCAGCCACACTAACAGAACAGCTGACGCAGTTTGGAAACTTTTACTCTGGTATTCTGGCCGGCCGAGGGCTACCCAGCAGGGATAACCCACAAGTGATGACTGCAACGGTGAATATACTCGAACATCTACATTTATGGTAAGTGTATACAACTGTACTTTCAGGGAGGTCAGTAACTATTTTTCTCTGCTTACATAGTTCCTTGTTGTCCTGTAATATACCCATAAACAAAAGGCTTTCTGTTTCCTAAATAAAGTTTTAACTCTTGATGTTATGTTGTCCTGTCTTGCCTTCATTCTTGCTGGTTGGGTTCAGAACTGAACATCACTTCTGACTCGGCTTATTACTAAAGCTCAAGAGCTTCCGTTGGCTCGAGGCTATACCCTATTCCATCATGCTTAGGGAAGATAACCCAGATCTCGTATGCTGCTAAACTAGATTGGGTGCTTCTCACTAGGCTCAGGCTAGGTGAAATACTTTTTGAATAGTAGTCTGTTATTTCTAAATATTTTGTATAAATATTCTGTGTGGAGACATGCGAGAATGGGCGTACGTTCGTTGAAGGCTATGCGTCAGTTGCTGGCAACTCTGTACGTAAAAATCTACTGCCAATCATTAGCAGACCAGAGTTCCGCTGTGGCGACCCCTAACCGGGAAAAGCCGAAAGGTACAACAACAACATTGTTTTTTTTTAATTGCCGTGTATTTAGGTCTCAGCTTGTGGTGAATTTCTAAGTTTTTCACTTGTTGCATTTTGATGTGGCTGCCCGTTACTTTCGTTAGGCCTACAACTCCCTATCCTGTTCTCTAAAACTTTATTTTATCCTTAATGAACCTGTTTAAGTTAGAGGGTTCGTCTTTCTTTCTTTCCTTCTTTAGCCCAATTAATTTAGCAGGCCCACTTTTTTCTAATTCCTCTCCCTTCCTAAGAGATTTTGTCGTTTTAAGGTAGAGACATCTCCTCTGGCTAGTGGAGATCGTTGTTTTAGTTAGAGACCTCTCCTCTAGCCCCTTTTCTCTTCCCTGTGTGACTGTAAAAAAAAAAAAAAAAAAAAAAGTAGAGTAGCAGATTTATATTTACGTTTTATAGTGTGGTGTGATTAATAGTTTTGATAGCCTTGTTATTAATCTAGTTTTCTGGGCAGTGTTTGTTGTTGTTTATCACTATGTCCAAGGAAGAAAAAAAAGTGAAGCAGTCAGGCTTCAAAAAGTCTGATTTCTGTTCTCAGCAAATGTTTTTAACCGACTGGCACACTAGTTGTGTCTACTGTTTAGGTGCAGTACACCTTCAAGACTCATGTTCCATTTGTCATGGGTTTAGTTTTAGGGTCCTGCAGGAATGTAAAAATAAACTTATAGTCAGGGGATTGCTTAAGTTTCCATTTGCTGAGGCACTAGAAGGGAACCCGACCTTCTCCAAATCATCTCAATCCCCAAAGTCTGACAAGTCAACAAAAAGAGCTCTTTCTTCGGCTCCTGCTTCTGAGCCAGCTAAAAAGCTACCTAAGGATACGACTTTGGACCCCGAAGGCTTTTGAGTCTGAAAAGACTACTCCTTCGGTTCCACCGGTTTTGTCGGAACTGACTAGGAGCTATATATGGAGCCAGTCCCCAACCTTGGAGCTGGTCTCCTCAGTTCCTCAGTCACCTGTTTTACAGTTGGTGGCTGGTAGTGTCAAATCCTCGACTCCGTCCTCTCGATCCTCCAGGAGTCTGTCAGATGACAACATGGAGCGGGTGGTCAGGAGGTTGCTTCGGACTCTGGCTCTGGCCAAGATCCTTTCGAGTCCAGCCCAAAAGGAATTGGAATCGACAACTACTACTGCCCCTTCTTCTATTCCTTCTCCGACTGAAGTGTGGTTTCAGAGCCAAAGTGCTTGGATTTGTGTTTGTGGTGGAACCTTTGGGTCCAAGACTCAACTCAGTTTTCGGTCCCAACTTCTGCTCCATCCTCTTCAGTACCATCTTCTGTAGAAGGGTCTGGGAGCTGACACTCCCCCAGTCTGGTCCAGGGAGGAGAGTCTGATCTGACCCTTGTCAGATCTGAATCTGCCTCTCGGGCCATCGGTGCAGGTGAGTTCATTGCCTACATCGGCCTCGGAGCCCACCTCCTTGGTACAGGAGGACTTTCCTGGCTCTTCGGAGCCGGAGGCTCCCTCGGACCCAGGTCGTGGTGCCTTTGAGGTGATGAAGAGTGTTCTGTCACCCCTGATGGCTTCACTCTTGGATCCAAGCACTCTTCCTCCCAAAGTGCCAGTGTCTGCCACTCTACCATCTCCCCCCCCCCCGGCATAGAGAACCGATGCCCTAGGACACCCCATTGTATGAGTTACTCTCTTCTGAAATCTTCTGAAATCTCCCCAGAGTACCCCTCTGGGGAGGTCACTTGGAAGAGAACATGTAAGAGGAAACATCTAAGACTCCCCTGAGGAGTCTGTCACTTCAGATACGAACATAGATGATTCAGAAGGGTTCCCACTGTCACCCTCTAAGGATGTCTCCTTCTCAGACATCCTAGAGATCCTGAAGCAGAGAGATGGCTGGAAGACCCTTACCCCTTCTGAAGATGATTCCGTATACCTGGAGGCATTTCATTCTCGACCCTACACCTCTTGGGTGTCTCTCCCCTTCCACCAGCTCCTCAATGTTGTTAGTCGTAAGGCATGGGGCTGTCCAGAATCCGTGGAACCTGTTCCGAGGAGACACAACAAGTTCATAACTGCACCCATCAGACAAAGACTTCTTAACCAAAGGTGTCCCAATAGATGCTGTGGTGGTGGCGGCAGCCAGCAAAAAGGAGTTAGCTGAGACTTCTTCATCTGTCCATTCACCGAATAAGGAATCTCGAAGGATGGACAGGTATGGGAAGCATATGTTCTCGTCAGCGGCTTTTACACTCAGATTGCTGAACTGTTTGACCCATTTTACCAGATTTCAGAGGGATTTCCTGAAGGAGCTAGGTGATACTCTCCAAGGTTCCATAGCTGAAGGGGTTCCATTCAAGGTGACCACCCAGCTTGCTACCTTAAATTCAGTAGTCAGCTCTTCTATGCGGCTCATTTCTTATGCAGCCAATGGTGCGAATAGGGCAGCTGGTTACAGGAATTGCTCTGAGGAGGCATTCCTGGATGCGCCTTTGCAAGTTCGCTGAGCCCTTCAAGTCTTCCTTCATTAACGCCCCTTTTGACGGCTCGTCCTTGTTAAGGCCAAAAGTTAGAGACTCTGACCAAGTGCGAACAATAAGGCAAAACTCTGTCTGCTGTGGGAGTACGTTTTCCCCTCCCTACCAGACACTTATCCCAAAGGTCAGAAGGGCAGGAAAATGTGGTTCGGTAAATCCTAAAGAGCTTCACCAGATGCACGTGGTGAATCTTCCCACAGAGGCAGAGGGAGAAATAACAATGGAAGATGCCGATCTTGTGGCAGAGGGGGTCTGCAAATTCAGGGAGACAGAGAGACGATCTCTGGCAGACCCTTCCAGTGTTCCTGAAAAGAGGCCCACCTGTCCATCTCTGGAGGCATCAGGGGCAGACTATCACTGTACCCAAAAGCCTGGCTAAACATCACTCAAGACAAATGGGTACAGTCAATAATATCCAGGGGACAACATACCCTTCTCCACTCCACCCCCACAAACAAGATCAATCCCAGACATTCCACCCTGTCAAAGGGATCAAGCAACCCTGGAGATACATAGGTTGCTAAGAAAGAGAGTCATCCAAGAAGTCCCTGCAGACCAAATCAGATCCGGAACTTACTCAAGGTTCATTTTAGTTCCAAAGAAAACAGGGGACTGGAGAACCATCTTGGATCTCAGCAGGCTGAACAAGTCCGTAAAGAAATCAAAGTTCTGGATGGTGACTCTGCAGTGTATACTCCTTTTTCTGGGACAAGACGATTGGATGTGCTCAACTGATCTTCAAGATGCGTACTACCATATAAAAATGGAGAGGCGATCCAGGAGACATCTACGCTTCCGACTGAGAGCCAATCATTACCAATTCCGAGCTCTGCCCTTTGGTTTCACTACAGCCCCCACAGTGTTTACCAAATGCGTGGCAGTAGTCACGGCTCACCGGAGGCATCTAGGATTCCAGGTGTTTCCATACTTAGATGACTGGCTCCTGACCACCACCACTGATCATCTACTAACCAAAACAAGAGACTCCACCATTCATCTATGCTCAGAACTGAGCATTACCATAAATTTTGAAAAATCTGCCTTGTTACCATCACGGCATATTAGATTCATAGGAGCACAGTGAAACACAGAAAACATGTAGCAAAACTGCCTCATGACATGGTACAGACGGCGCACCATCAAGTGTCCATCTTACTCTTGAGAAAGAAAGTACAGGCGAAATTTGTTCTAGAGGTCTTGGGCACCATGGCAGCTACTATAACTCTTGTACCTCTAGCTTGTCTACATACGAGAGTCGTACAGTGGGTACTGCTCAATGGTCTGTGCAGGAGCTACCCATGTCCCACAAGATCTTCATACCAGACTCCTGCAAGAAAGACCTATGCTGGTGGCTTCAATCCACACAGGTAACTCTGGGCACGCCATTCACTCTCCCTCAACCAGTAGACACAGTGACCACGGACACTTCCCAGATAGGGTGGGGGAGCATTATCTGGGAAAGACTGTCCAAGGAATTTGGCAGGAACATGACTACCACTTGCACATCAATGTCCTAGAGATGAGAGCAGTGATTCTGGCTTTTCAGGCATTCCAGAACTCTCTTCCACCAGGGATGATTGCAATACAGACTGACAATGTGTCGGTAATGTGGTATATCAACAAACAAGGCAGAACCAGATCCTACCTCCTGTGTCGAGAGGCTCAGAGTATGGCAATGGGCAGTCTCTTCTAAACGTTTTCTGATTGCAGCACATATTCCAGGGAAATCCAAAGTGATAGCGGACAAATTGAGCAGAACAATTCTAATGCCTCACGAGTGGTCCCTCAAACAGGAAATTCCAAACTAGATTTTTTGCAAGTGGGGCCAGCCTTGCTGTGACCTGTTTGCTACGTCCATGAACACCAGATGCAGCAGCTACCTTGCCCTAATCCCCCCCTCCGGGAGAGTCACCAAGGGATGCACCCATTCACGATTGACACACGGGACTCCTTTATGGCTTTCTTCCATTTCCACTAATCCCCAAAGTTCTACAGAAAGCCAAATCATTGAGTTGCAGGTTAATAGTCCTTACTCCGTACTGGCCTCATCAAATCTGGCTTCCTTTCCTATGGCCCCATCTCTGAGAAGAGCCGTGTATTCTGAACCCGGTACCAGATCTTCTGATTCATCAATCGGGAACGCTCCAGCCCTCTATCCAAACCCTCAAACTGATATTTTGGCTGCTCCACTTCCAATCTTAACCAGGCTTCCAGACATATCCCCTGCAGTGAGACACATTCTAATTTCGTCTCATAAGACGACAACTAGAAAGCTTTATGCTAGCAAATGGAAAAGGTTTTCTTGTTGGGCTTCTAAGAATCACATAGACCCCTTCACAGCCCTCGTAAGTACAATTTTAGATTTCTTAGCAGAAATTTTTAATGAAGGCGCAGCAGCAGCTACCACACGAGTACAATTAGCCACCATATCTAACTACCACATAGGAGACATGGTATCAAAAATAATGTCTCACAGATTGTGCAAAGCTATCCCGAGAGGTACATTTTTACTAAGGCCTCCAATAAGGGAACCACTACCTCCTTGGGACCTCAATTTGGTACTGTCTACTCTGATTCTCCCACCATATGAACCAGCTTCCTCTTGCCAACTAAAATTTCTAACTTGGAAAACAGCCTTTCTGGTAACCATTACTTCAGCTAGGAGGGTTTCAGAACTTCAAGCTGTGTCCATACACTGTCCCTATTTAGTTTTTCTCAAAGACAGTCTGTCTCTTAGAATGAATCTTTCATTCCTTCCCAAAGTTTGCTCTGAGACCAACTTGAATCAATCCATTGACCTGCCTGTTTTCTTTCCAAACTATGGCAACAAGGCAGAATGTACGCTACAACAAATGGATTTCCACAGGCAGTTATTCTTCTACTTGCATAGAACAAAGGAATTTAGACAATCTGACCAGTTATTCGTCTCCTTGTCAGATAACAGTAAAGGTCCACCAATATCAAAAGTTACCTTGTTAAAATGGCTTACTGACACTATTACCCACACATATAATTCGCAACATAAACAACTGCCAGGAAAGATTAGAGGCCACTCAACAAGAGCCATGTTAACTTCGACCGCCTTTCAGGCCAGATTACCTATGGACTCAATCTGTGCTGCGGCCACATGTGTCAAACCTCATACCTTTGCAGTCATTACAAAGTAGACGTGCCCTCCCAGAACAGGGTGTCCTTTGGTTCCACCATTCTGAAGAGTTTATTCCCTTGAGCCACCCAAGAAAGAAGGTGCTTAGGACGCTGTCCCAACCAGCAAGAATGAAGGCAAGATAGGACAACATAACATTAAGAAGTTATGTACTCACTATAACGTTCCATGTTTGTTGTCCAAAATCTCACCTTCATTCTTGCATCCCACCCTCCTTCCCCCAACCTTTGCTCTTGGAGGGTCAAGAGGAAATTTTTATTGGTTGTGAATTGTGTTCTCGGCTTCCCTTCTTGCGTCTTGAAACATAGGCTAATAACTATTACCATTGGGATTTTGTGTATGATTTCAAATGTGTTTGTGTTTTGCAAACAAGATCTGGGTTATCTTCCCTAAGCATGATGGGATAGGGTATAGCCTCGAGCCAGTGGAAGCTGTCGAGCTTTAGTAATAGGCCAAGTTGGAACCATTGCTCTGTTCCAAACCTAGCCAGCAAGAATGAAGGTGAGATTATGGACAACAAACATGGAACGTTATGGTGAGTATACATAACTTTTTATTTCATCAGAAGTTAATAGGTCTCATCCCTTTTTGATTTATTTATTTTTATTTACACTTTAACTGGGTTAGTCCCACTAGGCCAGTAGCCTCTTTAATAAGGGAGATCCAAGGTGGCATTCATACTGACTAGGGGAGGGTAGGACATGGGGAATTTCCCCTACTCTTAATTAATAAAATGCCATGGGATCTTTTACATCCACCTGAGCTACTGTCTATTCAGGCAGATGGAGCCTTTGTTTAACATATCGTCCAAAGTTGTTCCCAGTATAAATGGGATGTTTCCTCCTCCTTCCTTTGCTACCTATTTCTTTGCATGGTGGATTGCCCTAGGTTTGTACGACGAATTTCATGTTTTCAAGATGCAAGGTGTTTATCTAGCAAGTCTGTTCTTCACATCCTTCACATTTTTGATACTGTTAAACCTGTTTTCGTGGGTACTTTTCCAAGACCCAGAAGTTAATAAGTTTAGCACCACCCTCTTGTTTTTTTTCACCTGGTTAACTATTTTCCTTCCATTTTGCACTATAGATTTCACATTGTATTAAGTATACCCACTCCATTTGTATGACTCCAGAACCGCCGTCCACTCCCATTTCTAGTGTCAATACTGTTTTATCCCAAAGAAAAAAAAATACTATTTTATCCCATGCTACTTGGAAGATGTTTCTCCTGTCATAGAAATTTCTGAATGTCTTCTTAAGGCTGCCAGTGTTTTTCATCTATCATTTCTAAAAATGTTTGACAACAGTAGATGGTCAGTAGAACAGTAAACATTTTTAGAGCCTGTATTTTTGGTCTAGGTCCTTGACTATTAATTTCCGTTTCCTGAGTTTATCTGAAATTTTAATTAATACTTCTTTACATGATCTTAATTCTTATCTTAATTCTTTTAGTGTATTTGTTAAATAAATCAAAAGTATTTAATTTTCTTGTGTCCCCACAAGTATGGATATTTCTGTACCAAAGAAAAAAATGGCTGGTAATTTATATACTGCAAACCTTGGTTTTGATTTTATTAATTTGTTAACCTGAGTTTAAATTAACATTCCTTAGGGTTTGGAACAGTAATGCTAAATAAAGTAAACGTCCACAAGTAAGGCTGTTTTTATCTAGCTATTTTCCCAGTTATAACAATGCAGCTGATGGTCTTATTTGTTGGGTGATGGGTTCTAACTACATGGCAAAAAGTGAGGGAAATAACTAGCAGTTTTGATGGGTACCACATTTTTACTGAATTCCCAGTGAAAGCCATTCCCACATTTGACCCTTGCTATTTCAAAGATTAGACATAAGAACAATTGTAGAAATTCATTTTTCATAAATATCTGCTCCAAATAGACTGAGCCAACTCAGTGAAATGTTTTCTCAAGATCCAGGTTTATAATCAGTATCTGTTTTTTTTCCTTCTGTGCTTGTTCCATTATTAATGTTGTTTTTACAATGTCAAAAGTCTGTCTTCCTGTAATACTAATGTAGGATTAATACCATGTACATCTTTAAGAAGATGCACTTAAATGTTTTGCCAGCAGTTACATGGACATAATCTCCACTGTTCAGGATACATTATTTATGTTGATATTCTTGGTAACCTTCTGTCTAATATGCTTATTTTGTAATCAGTATTTAATACAGATAAGTATCTGTATGAGAGAGCAAGTTGGCTGGGTCTTTATTTTCTTTTAGAAATCACAAATAAGACACACTGTGTCCTTAACAATTATATTTTTGAAAATTTTGCTATACTTCTATCATTTTATTGTCACCTGGCTTCCATAATACTGTTGGGAGGCCATTTTCCAGGTGACTTGCCTGTTGACTGATTAGTAGTTACCTGAGCCTTAATCCCGTCCATCCTGATGTTCTTTACCAGGTTTTATGCCATGTAATTATTTATTTTATTTATTTATCATTTGTTAACTGGGTTAATCCAACTGAGCCAGTGGCCTGTGTTCAGTGGAGACCCAAGGCGAAAAGCTCCAGACAGTTATTACAAAGTTACATAAAGAAAAACATCTACCTCTCCTGCACTTTTACTATCTTATTAGTTTAGCACTCTACCAGACTTCTTGTAGCAATTATTGTCGCACCCAAAAGTGCTACCAGCACCAAACATTCTACAAGGAAACCGCTCAAGTACGTACTGTTAATGCCCTCCTCTCCAGGCATGTCTAAAGGTCAGTTCCCTGTGCTTTCTCCTATTAACCTGGTGAACTTGGGCATCCTGAGACAATGTAGCGACCGTCTCATGTACACTGACAGCCTTCTCCTCTTACCTCCCAACACTCAGAATTACAAGAGATCCACTTATATATCCAAATTGGAAGCCACACACTGTCCAGCCAAGACCCAAAATGCTGGTCAAGAGGAGAAGGTCAACACTTGCACCACACAGCCCTCCAGAACACACACCAGCACTCTCTTCACATAATAACACAAACCACACACCCACCTTCGCTGAGCCTCTCAATAAAAATCTACCCAAACAGCAGAGACCTCTAAGGCAGAAACGCACTTGACCACCACAACACAACACTAATCACGAGACACAACTCTCCTAAACAGTGTGCCACTCAACCAAAGCCCCTAAGGCAAAACAACATGCCCAGTACACTAGTCATAGGTGACTCGATAGTGAGGCACACTGATGTCCCACTCACTAGGTTGAATAAGGAGAAAGTAACAGTCAGCTGCCTGTCAGGCGCCAGGATCTGCCACATAACGCATGCACTCAGGTCCCTCAACAACAGGTACAAATATGACTCTGTCATTGTACATGTGGGTGTGAATGACCTAAGACGTACCTCCCTCGACTACATGAAAAGAGACATGGAGGAGCTCTCGGATTATATAGTTCAGGTGGGTATTATCCTAGCCCTGAGCAGCATCCTACCATCACCAAGAATGATATCACAGTACAAGCAGAAAATGATTGATTTCAACAACTGGCTAAGTTTCTGGTGTCATTCTAAGGGGATCCATTATCTGTCTGCCTGGGATGAGATGATTGACAGACCTTGATGCTTTGCCAGAGATGGCCTGCATCTGTCACCCCTGGGCTTCCAGATACTGGCCAAGGCTCTTGCTACCTCTATAGTGCCTTTTTTAGGTGGTGTTCCAAAGATCAACTAATCCATTGTCCCACCAGGGGCTCCAATATCCTAGACCTGGTCATTACCAACATGGGAGATAGATGCTTCACATCATTGGTCACCCCCTCATTGGTCAGGTCTGACCATAAGCAAATCACCCTTTACATTCGCATCCCACCCCCACCCCCCAGTAAGGAAACCTCCGTAAAAAAACTTCTCCAAAGCCAGCTTCATGCTACTTAAGTCAGAAGTGACAAACTTCATGACACCCATGCAGACGGGATCTGAAAGTCCGACTGCTGAATCCTACACTAAGGCACTGTAAGAGCACATCCACTCATGCATGAATCATGCCATCCCAAATAGAACCAAGATGCTCTCCTCCAAAAAAAGGAAACCAATCTGGTGGTCCCCTGCTATAAACAAGCTATACAACAGAAGGAAGAAACTGTTGCAGAAGAGAGGAAAATCCAAGGATGCAAAACTCCCTCACCAGCCTCAGTAAGAAGCTGAGATCCCTTATAAAATCCTCAAAAGCTTGTTACGAAAATAAAATTGCCAAAGATTCCAAAGACAACCACAAGGCATTCTATAGTTACGTCAAGAATCTAAATGGCAATGCTCAGATCTGCTTTGAGCTACAACAGAATGGCATTAAATATACTGATCCCAAGGATATTGCCAATATCCTGGCAGATCGATTTAGTGCCAACTTCACCCCCTCTCACCCCCTAAAGGTCCCATCTCAATACCAAAAGATTGCCACATTCCGGTAATCACGGCCACACAGGTAGAAACTGCACTCTCCACAGCTAAGAATACAGCATCCATGAGACCAGATGACCTCCCGGGTTGTGTACTACATGAACTACAAAATGAACTGGCACCTCACCTAAGTGTCATGTTTAATCATAGCCTCACCTCAGGCTTCGTGCCCACTGAGTGGCACACAGCTACAGTTATCCCACTCCACAAGGGGGGATCCACCTTGGATCCCAGGAACTACTGTCCCATCAGTCTGACTAGCCTGATCTGCAAGGGCATGGAACACATTGTCATAGAATTTATAAACAAAGACATTGGCAACCTTCAAACACTGGACCCCACCCAATTTGGGTTCGTGAAGGGCCGATCTTGTCTCCTGATCCTGATTGACTTCTTCGAATCAGTCTCCAGAGCTGTGGACGAGGGTAAGGCGGTCCATACAGCCTATCTGACCTCGCCAGGGCCTTCGACACCATCCCCCACTCTGGAATCATAGATAAACTTACTAAGCTGGGCATAAATCCCTACATCACTCGATGGGTTGCCAACTGGCTTACTGACAGAACCCAGACTGTAAAAGTAGCTGACTCCAAATCCAGCTCCAGACAAGTGACAAGTGGAGTACCTCAGGGTTCAGTCCTGGGAACACTCTTGTTTGGCATTTACTTCTCTGAAGTACAGGCCAACACTAAGAGACTCTGGTTAACAAAGTTCACAGATGACTGCAAACTGGGAGCCATTATTGAATCCCCAAATGATGTGGATATTCTACAAAATGGCTCCTAAAAACAGAGGTGGCCAACTTCACGGCACCCATGCAAATGGAGAATAGTTGCATGACTGCAGAATCATACACCAGTGCAATTTATGAACACGTACACAAGTGCATGGATCTCGCCATACCCAATAGAACCAAGATACTCTCCTCAAAAAAAGGAAGCCAATCTGGTGGTCCCCTGCCATAAACAAACTCTACAACAAGAGGCGGAAACTGATGCGGAATAAGGTGAAGTCTCAAGACTGGAAAAAAACCCTTATCAGCCTCAACAAAAGGTTGAGATCCCTCATCAAATCCTCTAAAGCTAGCTATGAAAACAGAATTGCAGCAGATAATAAAGACAACCACAAGGCCTTCTACAGTTATGTAAAGAATCTCCATGGCAATACCCAGATTTGCTCTGAGCTACTGCACAATGGTACCTCCTATACCAAGCCAACAGATATTGCCAATGTATTAGCCGACAGATTCAGTGCCAGCTTTACCCCTCCCCTCCAAAGGCCCAATCACAATACCAGTAGATTGTCAGGCACCCAGTATTACTGCTGCACAGGTTAAAACAGCACTGTCCAAGGCCAAGAACACAGCTTCTATGGGACTTGACAATATCCCCAGCTGTGTTCTACATGAACTACAAAGTGAACTGGCACCTCACCTGTGTGCCTTGTTCAATCACAGCCTCACCTCAGGCTTTGTCCCTACCGAATGGCGCACTGCTACAGTCATCCCTCTCCGCAAGGAAGGAACTACTACAGACCCCGGGAACTATCGCAGCATTAGCCTGACAAGTCTGATATGCAAAGCTATCAAAGGCATCATCATCGACCTAATAAACAAGAATATAGGGAATCTCCAAACTCTGTATCTTACACAGTTTGGTTATGTGAAGGATAGATCATGCCTGCTCAACTTGGTTGACTTCTTTGAGTCAGTCACCACAGCAGTGGATGGAGGCAGTGTGGTTCATACAGCCTACCTTGATCTGGCCAAGGCCTTTGATACCATTACCCACTCAGGAATCATAGAAAACTCACTAAGCTAGGTATCCACCTCTATATCACTAGGTGGGTTGCAAACTGGCTCACAGATAGAACCTACAGTGTGAAAATAGCAGACTCCAAGTTAGACTGTCGACCAGTCATGAGTGGAGTCCCACAGGGTTCGGTCCTGGGTCCTCTTCTGTTTGGTATCTACTTCTCTGAAGTCCAGGCCTACACAGAGGGACTCTGGCTGACAAAGGTCACAGACGATTGCAAGTTGGGAGCTATTATTAACTCCCTGAGTGATGTTGACATCCTACAGAAAGGCCTAAATGAGACAAATGACTGGTGCCAGAACCATGGCCTTAAGCTCAGTGCCAAAAAAATATCATCATCCCTCTTGGGAAAAACCCGGTTCTCTTGAATTACATCGATGGTAGGCCACTGAACACAGAAATAAGTTAAAACATTTTTAAAAAATATCCTGGCCTATATGGTACTACCTCTTTAATTCCTTTTTAAAGGCTAGATGACTTAAACATTAATTCTGGTTTTTAAAAATTTTTTTAATTTTTTTTTAAATTTTTAAAATTTTTTTTAACAGGTTTTATCTATCCTCATGCATATATCATACATATTTTTTATTTTTTATATATTTCATATATATATATATATATGTATGTATGTATATACATATCAAGGTATGCATTTGAGTAAGTTATAATGGTAATGCTTATTCACAATTATTTTAGTTTTCCTTTTTTATTTAATTCTTGTTTAATTGTTACTCTATTGTTGGTACTATGTGACATGACACTATTGGCTAATTCAAATTAATAGGTTTATTGGCTCTTTGATTGCATCTATATAAGCATTTTGTTATTTTGGAGTTATGTCTGATGAAACAACAGTAGTTGTGAAAGCGCTTACCATTTTGTGTTTGTCTGAATAAACGTTTATTGTGTGTTAGCTTGGTGCAGCTTTTTTCGTAATGTGGATAACATGCAGTACAAAAGTTAGATTTTTATTTTATCAACAAAAAGAGAAAGAGATGCCAATGAGATAAGACACTTGCAATAGGTGGGTGTTAAAAGTGTGAGAGGTAGTAAGGTGGAATTTAAGTGGGATAATTTCTCGAGGCATTTGGAGCACTATCAGTGAATCTAAATAATTACTTCATTTTTGGTCTTGGACTTAATCTCTTTGCTCTTCCTTGTACAAATCCTCAGAAAAGTTCCTAAAAATCTCTAGTATTGTATACATTTCTGTTTCTTCTATGTCTATCCTGTAGCCGTGGGACTAACCCTTCAACCATCTTCATTCTTAGCTGTTGTGCTAAGAACTTATTTGTAGTTGATGATGAGTTTTCAGAAACTACAATTTTAATTGCCATTTGGTGAAAAGTGTTCTGCCTGTCCAGGTAGTCTTCCACATCTTTTTTTTTAACTTTGCAGTTTCTTTTCTTGTAATACTGTCACTGTACTTGGCAAATTCTTAATTAGTCCCATGCTGTGTGATTACATCCTGTTTTCCCTTTTTCTTATTTCCTTAACCTTCTTGTGGGTTTCTCCCCTTAGAGCTCTTTTTGTTATCCCAGCTTTCTTATACGTCTCTCTACCTTTTTCTAGTAATACCCATATTTTACTGCATACCAACTGAGACATGCATGCATAAATGGGCGTGCCTTCGTTGAAGGTTGAGTGTCGAGCTAGCACCTCAGCGTTAAATTCCTGATACTTTTAAGCATTTCACTGGGAAATTCCACTGGTGACCCCATCGTTCTTTAATGGATAAGATTTGCTACAATTAATGGAGCTTGATCTGACAGCATTATCGGCAAGACTTGTTAGCTTTGAAACATGTGTCTTCTTGTGATCTATTTTTTATCTGTTCAGGAGGGAGTATTATACCTTCCTAAGAAATTCTTGTGCTCAGGAATGCTTTGAAGTTCTGCTACATCTTTCAAACCGAATGTTCTCATATACATCTTTAAGAACTTGCGGGTGCCACTTAATGTATGGCAGTGCTGGATTATGGGTCTCATTGGCCTGGTGCAGAAAACTGTGGTGGTGGTGGGGGGGGGGGGTGTCTGTTAATCTGGCATGGCAGCAGCACAGCATTTTTGGCTAAGCTGAGAGTGGCAGGAGCAGGGCCAGTTTCTTATACAGGACCTGAAGCTTCAGATCCATCAGTCCCGTTGTTAATCCAACCTTGTGCTTAGGGCCTGCACTTAAGTCTTATTTGCTTGCGACTATGTTCCAATGTCCTGCAACACATGGCATGCCCTGATGATTGGTTATTATCTGCAAATATTTTCCTAATTGCTACTTATTGGGGTAGTATTCCTACCTAACCAAAAAAAATTTTTTTTTTTTTGATTTCTGTATACCATGACTTCTTATCTGATAGTTCATCCTGTATAACTAAAAGATCCTGGCTAACAGAATGTTTTAAGGTCTTGATAGCCTGCAGAAAATTTCATGTTGAAACCTCGGTTAAGTTTTGGTGCTCAGTTTTCAGTGCCAGGTCCAAATTTCTGGTTCATTTAGTTCTCAGGACTGTTTAATGTTTTGAAGAAATAAGAGATACTGGTATGTCGAATTCTCTACCTTGAAAAATACAAAGTAATAAAACAAGTACACTGTTTACATATAGAAAACATATCATGTTGAGCAGCAGCTTGAATATGACACTTTTCCTTCTAGACTCTTGTTACATGAAAGAGCAGTACACAGTTTGTGTTAAGAGTTTGGTAATTTGAAACCTCTTTTTCTCTAACTTCCAGCAGCTTCATTACCAACTTTTTTTTTTTTTGCAGCCTGATTCTGATGTTTCTTTTAAGAAACTGTGACTCTGAAGCATTAAAGAAGAACTCTACCCAAATATCAAGTTTTGTTTTCCAAAAAGTGATCTTCCTTCCCTATAATCCAACACAAAAAGTGCCATATACACAAAACAACATTTGATTATTATACCATTTGTTTTATGCCTGACTTTTTTTGTTCTCCTTTCTTTCGTATGTCTCTTCATCTATTAAATCATGAGCATGATGCTATATCATGCTAAGACGTGACGTGTCTGACATACAAGGGATCTTTTGACCCATTACGGATGGGCTTACTGCACATCAGCAAGTCATATGGCATTAGAAATGTTTGGTTTAGGGATCTAAATTTCTTTTTCAACATCAACAGAACAGTTTGGATGCACACGAACAAAGTTCATCCCTGTCCATTTTCATGTGCCACTTAGACCTATGGATATGAAGCACAAAGTTTACATCAGGGCTGTCCCCTGTGCCACTAATTTTCATAGGTAGCTCCTAAATGCTTTATCTCATGCATGGGTCCCCTCAAATTACCTATTGTGTGATCCCAGTTATTATTATTAGGGGTAATATAAATAATTACTGACCATAGGATGGGTAAGGACAGTCTTATGACCAAATGGGATAGGTTATTCTTAGCAGAAAAGGGGAAATTGGTTAGACTTAAAATGGCCCACAAGGGCAGCTAGCTTAGTACTAACCTATAGGTTCATAGATGGTTACTAGGCTAATAGCCCTAGAACCCTTAAAAGCCTAGCAGTGATTACTCCAAGTAGTTCCACTTGTCCTTGGTTAGTTGAACGACATTCACAGAGTCTGTGGTGAATACCGACTGCCTTTGTCCATGAGGGACATGTGCACCACCCTGTAAGTGAATTTGTGGTCACCCATCCATTTGTCTAGGTTGCTTTTGAAGATGGTCAGGAGGAGCTCTGTTTCAAGTGAATTGGGAGTTTATTCCAGAGGAGTGGCAGTTTCTGGGAGATATACCTGTCTCTCCAACATGTTCTGTTCATGTTATATGTTACAGAGCAAGTGACTCTTGTGCCATTTGATTTGCGAATGTACAGCATTTCCATTAGGGTAGGGTCAGAGACTGCCATGTAGGCCAGGCACAGGTCACCTCTTAGCAGCCTATAAGATGCAGAATACAGTGACAGAGCTTTCAGTCTTTCCAGTTTGGTCTTGGTTTGGAAGTCCTGCATTTTCTTGGTGAGATACCTCTGGGGTCTCTCCAGTTGTTTCAGGTGTCTGGTGAGGTACACGCAAAAGGGTACATTGTACTCAGCTCTCATCAGACCAATAATAGAGTATAATGGAGTTATAACATCTCTAGATTTGGATGCAGTACCTTTACTTATGAGATGTGCTACATAGAAGGCTTTCCTCGCCACTGTGGAAACTAGGTGGTCGAAGAAGTTCAAATTCCTGTCACCCTGTGCATCCAGAGTTCATACCACTGGGTTTGAACTTAGGGGGGTAGACCAATGAGGTTAGATCACTGATTTCAACTACAGAGCCATTAAGAAAACAATGGCTTTTAAACATTGCCATGTATATGTGCCTTATCAGTCACAGATTGCTAGCGTCACACCTCTGATAGTGTAGTGTCTGTTTATAATCAGGAGTCTGAAGAAAAGCAAGGCTTATAAGCTTACTTTTCAGATGCAAATGAAGAAGAAAATTCCACTCCAACATTAGTTTGTTTTCCTCCTTTCAAATTATTTATCTTTCCCTTTAAACAGAAAAAGAAAATATATAATGTGAGAGTGTTCGATCTCGCCGTTTGTTCTTACACCTGGGTTCGGAGCCGATCCTCGGCTCAGTGTCGGCCGCTTGCAAGCTCTGCATCGAGAAGAAGCTCGTGACAACCTAATACCCACAATCCCCCTCTGCCTTTACCTCAGATCTAGTTTGCCGCTGCAGCGTTCGCATCACTGGGTCGAGCTCGAGCACCTAAAGCTAAGATTAAGATTTTTTTCTTGTTATTTCAGGATAATTTTATTCTAAAAAGTTTGTTTAGTGACAAAGTGTGTGTGTGTGGTACGGTTGAGGAATTCTCTGTTCCGTTTAAGTTATTTTAAACTTATAAGAGTTTCCCTCGGGGCCTACCACCCCTTACAGGATTGACTATCAGATTGACATTTTTCCTTTTACTGGATTCGACAATTTCACCGGATTTTACTCTACTGCTGGACTTGACTTCTCACTTTCTACCCATATTAAGTTTAAGATGTCTGAAAAGGCTAAATCTGGGTTCAAGCGTTGCCAATGTGGGCAAAAGATGTCAGTTACTGACAATTATAGTTCCTGCGTCTACTGTCTTGGCCCTCTCCATCTGCAAGAAGACTGCTCAATTTGTCATTCTTTCAGTGGGAGGGTCATGACAGATAGGCGCAGGAAACTCATGGATAGGGGTTTGTTAAAACCTACTTTTCAAGAGGCTCTGGATGCTTCGGACCAGGCATCCAAATCCTCGAAGGAATCAAAGACGTCGGAGCCCAGGTCATCAGCTCCGAGCTCTTCAGTTAAAGTTAGATCACCGGTTCCACAGACTTCGGGGCCGAGTGTTCAACTGTTGTCAGTTTCCGAGCCTCGAGTCTTGGAACCGGTGACGGAGCTCCCCCCCCCCCGACACTGTTGAGGTCGGCTCCGTCTTCGATTCCTTCGACCTGTTCTTCCAGACCCCTCTCTGATACTGATGTAGACCGTGTGGTGCAGAAGTTAATGGAGAATACGGCCTTATCCAAACTCATCTCGGTCTCCTCTCAATTGGTGTCGAGACTTGAAGGCCTTCCACTGTCTCCATCTGTTCCTCCTCCGAGACCTGTCCAGTCTTCGGAGCCGGAAGAGGCTGAGCTGCTGATTGTGGAGCCCTCGGTGCCAGAACCGTCCTTTTCTCGGTCGGCTCCGTTCACCTCGACTCCGTCGGAACCGGTACCGGAGTCTCGGAGCTGAAGATCCATCCTGGGTTCCGGGACCGAGAGTCGGACCGATATTTCGGTTCCGACACTCCCTCTCGGAGCCTCGGCTCGGATCGACTCGGTTCCGTCTTCGGGGTTGATGCCTTCGGTGCCTGTTTCGGGGATTCTTCCCATTTCTCCGGAACCGGGAGATACCTCGACTCGGGACCCGGGGGCCTTCGATCTCATGAGGAAGGTGTTGTCTACCCAGACAACCACATCAGCAGAAACAGCTTCTCCTCCCCATAAAGGTCCGTTATCCTCCTCTGCACCCGCGGCTACAGCTAAGCGTCGAGCACCTGTGTCTCAGCCACCCCTGGAGGGTGCCCCCTCTTCCTCGGAGGCTTCTTCGGATGCTCCCAGAAGAAGTCCCTAGGAAAAGATTGTGTAAGAGGAGACACTTAGATTCTCCACAAGAATCTTTGACATCCGATACTGACTTGGATGAGTCAGAAGGGTCCCCAAAGTCACCTTCAGAAGATGTCTCTTTTCTGACATCTTGGAGATCCTAAAGCAGAGAGGTGATTGGCAGTCCCTCCCCTTCTGAGGATGAGTCAGTCTTGCTGAAGGCATTTGGTGCTCGTCCTTCCTCCTCCTGGGTCACTCCGCCCTTCGATGAGTTAATGGAGCTGATTGCTCTAAGGGCGTGGGAGGCTCCTGACAGTGGAGCCAGTCCTAGAAAGCCTAATAAGCATATTCCAGCACCCCAGGGCATGGCTTATCTAACAAAAGGAGCTCCAGTCGGCGCTATGGTGGTGGCAGCGGCCACGAAAAAGATGTCGGAATCTTCCTCATCTGTCCATCCCCCTAACAAAGATTCTAGGACCATGGACAGGTACGGGAAGCGCATTTTTAGTTCAGCGGCTTTTTCTATGCGATCCCTGAACTATTTGACCCACTTCACACGACTACAGAGGGATCTAATCAAAGAGTTGGGAGATACCCTCCAGGGTACTACAGATGCTGCTGTCTCGGAGAAAGTTACAGCACAACTCAATACCCTTACATCCATTGTAAACTCGTCCATGAGGCTGATCTCATATGCAGCCGAAGGTTCGAGTAGGGCAGCAGCTTCAGCGATTGCTCTTCGTAAACAATCCTGGATGCGCTTATGTTCATTTGCGGAAGCCTTCAAGTCTTCCTTTACTAACGCCCCATTTGACGGTGCCACTCTCTTTGGCCCCAAAGTAAAGGAGACCCTTACCCGGTGTGAACAGGAGGGAAAGACTCTGTCTGCTGTCGGAGTCCGTTTTTCACCCCATCCAGACCGTACCCCAAAGGGCAACGCGGTGGGAAAATGTGGTTTCGAAAACCCCAGGGTTCTTTCCCAGGCACACAGGGTGATGCCCCCTCTAGAGGCAGAGGAGGAGGCAGAGGTGGAAGACGCCGCCCTGGCGGCAGAGGGGGTCCGCAAAATCAAGGTGACAGGGATACCCCCCCTGGAAAACCTTTCCAGCACTCCTGAGAGGAGGCCCGACTGTCCTGCTCTGGAGGCAGTCGGGGGTCGCTTAGCTTTATACCCTCAGGCCTGGCAAAACATTACTACAGACAACTGGGTAAAAAGCGTTATTACCAGAGGTTACAGAATACCATTCCTATCCACCCCATTCCAAAGAGAAGACTCCCAGATGTGCCGCCCCATCTGCGAGAACCAGCAGCTATAGAAATTTCAAAGCTGCTAGAAAAAAGAGTCATCCAACCAGTCCCAGTGGACCAAAGAGGATTCGGAACTTACTCAAGGTTCTTTTTAGTTCCAAAGAAGACAGGGGACTGGAGGCCGATTCTGGACCTAAGCAACCTCAATACCTTCGTCAAGAAAGAAAAGTTCCGAATGGTCACGCTTCAATCGATCCTTCCATTCTTACAGAAGGACGACTGGATGTGCTCAATAGATCTGAAGGACGCATACTACCACATCAAAATGGCCAGGGCGTCCAGAGATCATTTGCCCTTCCGGCTGGGAGCCAGTCACTTTCAGTTTCGAGCCCTGCCCTTTGGTCTGACCTCAGCCCCCAGGGTTTTCACCAAATGCATGGCAGTGGTAGCGTCTCACCTGAGACGCCTAGGATTCCAGGTGTTTCCGTATCTGGATGACTGGCTCCTTTCTGCCACCACCCAGCGTCGGCTGATACAGGCCAGTGATTACACCCTACAATTTTGTGTTTACCTCGGAATTTCCGTAAATTTCGAAAAATCTTTACTACAGCCATCACAGCGTATCTTATTCATAGGAGCGGAATTGGATACGCATCAGTTAATTCTAAGGCTTCCTCCAGAAAGGATAGCTTCACTACAAAGCCACATATCTCTTCTTCTATCATCCAGAAAATCCCCAGCAAAACTGGTACTAAAGGTTTTGGGTCTCATGGCAGCTTCTCTCATTGCGATACCATTGGGAAGACTGCACATGAGAGTTCTACAGTGGCTACTGTTTGCTCAATGGTCGTTCCAACAGCTACCTCTGACCCACGAAATTCTGATCACAAATACATGCAAATCTCACCTAGCCTGGTGGCTTCAGACTAGCAACCTTTCCAGCGGAAGACCATTTGTGCTACCCGCACCGACAGCTACGGTGACCACGGACGCTTCCCTGATAGGGTGGGGGGGCATCTTTCAGGGACAGACAGTCCAAGGCG
Organism: Protopterus annectens; assembly: GCF_019279795.1. Taxonomy (NCBI): domain Eukaryota; kingdom Metazoa; phylum Chordata; order Ceratodontiformes; family Protopteridae; genus Protopterus; species Protopterus annectens. Next base: position 559,328,469 of record NC_056729.1, on the reverse strand, counting down.
AATGGACCAATTTAGAGTACAATCTGCACATCAATGTTCTGGAGTTGAGGGCAGTGTTTCTAGCGTTGCAACACTTTGCTCCCCTTCTTCCTCTAGGGACTATTGCAGTTCAGACGGACAACATGTCTGTAGTCTGGTACATAAACAAACAAGGGGGAACCAAGTCCTATCAGCTATGCAGAGAGGCCATGAGAATCTGGCAATGGGCGGAGTCCACGGGTCGCTTTCTGATAGCAACGCACATCCTGGGGTCATCCAACGTCATAGCCGACAGGCTGAGCAGAGCAATCCTGTTGCCGCACGAGTGGTCCCTAAAACAGTCAGTTGCGAAGAAGATTTTTCGCAAGTGGGGCCAGCCTTCCTGCGATCTGTTTGCGTCTCCAATGAACGCCAAATGCAGGAGCTACTTTGCCCTATTACCCCCTCCAGGGGAAGTCCCCAGGGATGCGCTAGTTCACGATTGGCCCCCGGGTCTCCTGTATGCTTTTCCTCCTTTTCCCCTGATTGCGAAGTTTCTGCAGAAAGCCAACAACCTGCAAAGGACGATCATCCTCATTGCCCCATTCTGGCCTCGTCAAATTTGTTTCCCCTTTCTTCTGGCACACCGCATTCGGGGACCCTGGATCCTGGACCCAGAGCCAGACCTACTGACTCACTCGTCAGGGGCTCCCCAACCCTCGCTCCTGTCTCTCCATCTAGCAGCTTGGCTGCTCCGCTTCCCTACTTAGCCAGGTCTGATCTTCTTTCTCCTGCAGTTCAGAATATATTAGTGGCTTCTCATAAAGCTTCCACTACAAAGACCTACACTAGTAAATGGAAGCGTTTTGTATTCTGGGCAAATACACAGCAATTGGATCCTGTCATAGCTCCTTTAAACAAAATCTTGGAGTTTTTAACAGAATTGTTCCACCAAGGAGCTTCTCCTGCCACTTTAAGAGTGCAATTGGCTGCCATCTCCAACTTTCATGTGGAAGAATGTGGGGCTCCTGTTATGGCCCACAGACTTTGTAAGGCCTTTTTAAAAGGGTCTTTCCATATTAGACCACCAGTTAGATCTACATCGCCTTGGAATCTAAACCTTTTATTATCTAAATTGATGTTACCCCCATTTGAACCAGCTTCCTCTTGTCCATTGAAGTATTTGTCATGGAAGACCCTCTTCTTGGTAGCCATTACATCCGCTAGGCGAGTATCTGAGCTTCAGGCTCTTTCCATTAAACACCCTTATTTGATCTTTCACTCTGACAGAGTATCTCTTCGCACTAATCCATCCTTTCTCCCCAAAGTTTGCTCTATTAATAACATTAATCAATCCATTGAATTACCCACCTTTTTCAAGAATCACTCCAATAAATTGGAGTATATGTTACACAAGTTGGATGTCCATAGACAACTTAGATTTTACTTGGATAGAGCAAAGGATCACAGGAAATCTGATCAACTTTTTGTAGCCTTTGCTGATAGCAGGAAAGGTGTAGCGGTTACTAAACGAACTCTTTCCAAATGGTTAACTGATTGTATTGTCTATGTTTATGATTCTTCTAATCAAACTTTATCTGTCAAACCCAAAGGACATTCTACAAGATCAGTGTCTACATCCCTGGCTCATGCAGCTCGCCTACCATTAGACACTATTTGTGCAGCTGCTACTTGGTCTAAACCACATACATTCATCTCTCATTACAAAGTAGACAGGGTTTCTAGGGACAGGGCAACCTTTGGTTCCACTGTGCTCAAGAACGTCCTTCCGTGAGTTCCTCAGGAACATGGAGCTAGGGACGCTACCCAGGTGTAAGAACAAACGGCGAGATCGAACACTCTCACATATAGAAGTTATGTCCTTACCATAACGTTCCATGTGGAGTGTTCATCTCGCCTTTGTTCTTACATTCCCACCCTCCCACCCTCAGGAAGAACGTTCAGTTTGGTGCCTGGTCTGGGTTATTCTGCTTCTGCATTCGCAGTTGTTGTATATATGATGTACATGTGTATATATATATATAGATATAAGTGTTCTTGCTTCTATGTAAAATTTTTGGCATGAGTGTGTTCTCTCTCTGACTGCTGGTTTGCTTGCAAACTAGATCTGAGGTAAAGGCAGAGGGGGATTGTGGGTATTAGGTTGTCTCGAGCTTCTTCTCGATGCAGAGCTTGCAAGCGGCCGACACGGAGCCGAGGATCGGCTCCGAACCCAGGTGTAAGAACAAAGGCGAGATGAACACTCCACATGGAACGTTATGGTAAGGACATAACTTCTATTTTTTTTCATTTTTAAATATTTTTTTGATTCCCATCAAGATATAATTTAACTGGGCCAGCTCTCAATGCCCAGCATTCATTCCAGGTCTATCAGCGTATCTCCTGCCTCCCTGACTTGCACCAGTATTGCTGGGGACCAGTCTTGAATCCTGTGGATGCCTTGCGGATGCTACTCTCTTTGCATCCAACCTGGGGGCTATTTTATAGTCTTACCCACTCCCTGCTCTATTTCCCACACTCATTGTTTACATCCTAGGGCATTTCCCCTTTAGATCACACCTCCCCTAAAGGAGTATCATTAATGAATGCCTTCCCACCCGGGATGGACACACCCATTCTTCCCTGCTGATCCTCAGTCACCCAAGCCACTAATCAGACCCGGGTTGACTGGGCCAGATAGGCAGGGCTTTATCCCTCTTATGCCTCCAGAGGGGCTGAAAAAATAAAGTATTTTCATCTTGCTCTCCTGATTTTCTCTCAGTATTTGATTTTGCTTATTTTTACTCTGTATTTTCTGTAAAAAAAAATGCACATTTACATTTGGTGTTTTGTTATAGAATTTTTGCATTAAATGCAGTTCAGTGGGTTGGGGAGGTGGAGAAGAGAGTAACATCAAAGTCTTTAATTCAAGCTACAGTACTAAAACCTTTGTGACACAAGGCAGCTCTGCCCAAGTAACACCTGTTAATCACAGTGATCAGATTTCTCACATGTGAACTCTGAAATACTTTGAAAAGAACAACTAACTCAGCTACGCTTTCAGTCCTGTCATTCAAACATTCCTTAAAATGCTGTTTCAGAGGTGGCCATTAAAGTCAAAAGAAGCAAAGTAATAAACAATATTGATTGTTGCTGACATTCAAAAGATGGAACTCAATGCTGTTTTAAGCTGATGGAGAGAGACAACCCTAGTAAATGATTCTGTCATCATAAGGTTTTCTGTCTGTTCCTGTAAAATGACATTAGGGAGGAGAAAGTCTTGACTGTAAAACAAAATCATGCAGCATGGCAGCCCCTTTAAGACCATTTTAGACTATAACATATTAGAAAAGAGTAATAACCACTAGTAATGCAAGAAAGTTAAATATATACTGAAAATGTGTATTTTTTCTGTTTTGTGGTGTGTTTCTCTTTAAATGTCCTAAATATGTATTTCTACTGGCTTTTTCATTCAGTGTGCATTTTTCTTATACTACATTTATCATTAGTTGTGATGACATTTACTGTTATAGTCACAGCCAAGTCTGTGCAGCAACATACTTCAGTTACTTAGAATCATAAGTAGAAATTTCTAAATTTAAGGTTCCACATTCCATATACCAGTCTTCATAGATATGGTGAGTATATTTTCTAATGTTACATACATTCCTACGAATACTTTCCTGAAAGACAATTTTAAGGAACTTTCTTTCTGACTGATAATTGACCAGGCAGTTATTATTTAACTTTTATAACCAGTATACATACTACTTTGGTTATATTCTTGCAGAATTATATGAATAAATATAATTTCCATGAAGCACAAAATGCAAATGTCCCCCTCTACTTCAGAAAATCAACAAAAAAATAGTTTGTTGTTAAAACCAAGATTTGTTTTACAAATCTTTAGTACCCTCTTGCAATATTTACGTGTGTAATCATGCCCCCTTTAAGCTATCACTCCTGATAGCTGCAGTGTTTGTTGTGTATTTTTGTTTGGAGACGTCTAAATGTGCACATCTGGCCCACTGAGAGGTTTCTTGGATTTTTAATGGCATAAGGGGTGTTCCTCCTCAGCTGGTCAGTCATTCCAATGTTTACTTGTGCCAGCCCTATCCCCTTCATCCATAAGCTTAAAGCTGTATCAGATGATAACAAAAATATTTAAAATGACAACAGTTTCATGGTTGTTAATTTATTTTAATGTTCACAATTTTTTATACTTTTAGTCAGTAAGTGTTCTTCTTACCCTTGAATTTAAATTGAAAACAAAATAAATATATAGGTATAATCCTTCAATCACTGAGCTGATAATTAAGTTTTGCAGTACATTTTGTGTGTTGAAAGAGAACGTTTGTCCACAATGGTTCTGCACAAAAAAAAAAAAATAAGTCTTCTAAGGGGAGTTACATGACTACCAAAACTGGTGCGCACCCAGTTTCCTTGAACATTGACTTAGCACAATGCCTGCACCTTACTCGCAGATAGCTTTTAGGTTCCATCCTGGCTTTGATAATGTCAGTGCCCCTCACTTTCTGTAAATGATCCCATTCTTTTGTAAGCTTCAATAACTTTTTTAACAAAAATTATTGCATCTTTTTTCCTGTGATCCATTTGTCAGTTAAACAAAAAAGGGTTTTGCTAGTTTAGGATCATTGCATGATGAAGGTGCCATTTTTTTTAATTGCAGTAGCTTTCTGTGCATTACTTGTTGTAGATTCAGTTGAGTCCATTTCAGTTATTGAGGAAGTAGGTATAGATTCCAATGCTGCCAGTGCATCTATGGATGTTTTTCTTCTTCAGAGTGCATGACCTTAAGGAAAGCAGGGTAGAGTAACTTGAATTTGTATTTACTTTTTCTGTATAACCTAATTGCAGAGCAAAATCATTTCTCCTTTTTCTGGTTATTACAGGGTAGTCTTCGTTGACATAGACTATATTTTTTGCCATTGTGAGATGCTTCTCTTTTTGCCATAGTTTAGAAGAAGCAAGTTTGTTTTGTTGATATGGCTGAAAGATTTTTTTTTTTTAAATATGCCTCATAAATATTTTATTTGCAGCTCCAGGGAAATAAACTCCATGTGCATGCTTTATGAAAATTTAATCATGGGGAAAGTTAATCTTAGCAACAACACTGCATTTTATGAATTAGAAGCAGTCATTGTGTTGAGGCTTCTCTATGATCCGCATAAATCTAAGGTTCTCATTATGTAGTCTGCATTCCAGACTTTAGTAGTCTTTAGTGTATTTCTTCTTGTAGATTTTCCATTTCTACATAACCAGCTCAGAAACTCTTGTGGAGATCATTTATAATATGGTTGAATGCATAGTTAAAACAAATTTAGTTTCTTTTAATCAGTTATTGTTGAACATTGTATAGTCTTCTATTTTTTGTGTTCATTTTGTCAGTTTCCTTGTAAATTCTGTCCAGTTTAGTATTATCTTACACTGTAACCATCTGTGCAGTAGTTTGCTAATCCTTTGTAGCTCTGAACAATATGCAGAGCACTTTCATGTTTTTAAACTTCTTTTTATCAATTTTCTATTTACTTTTCCCTTCTTAGCCAGCAGGTTTTTTTCTATTCCTTCCAAGCCCTATTGATTTTAGCTTCTTTTAGCCAAAACGGTTTTTATTATATTTTAACATTTTGAAGTTCGGGAACTATACAAGGAAGCTGCTGATGTTTCCGAGATGTTGAAAACTTGTCTCTGAACCTTTACTTTTGATATTTCCCCATACCAGCCTTTCCTAACATTATAATGACTTGGACAACTTTGTAAATAAGGCAATGTTTGTGGAACTTTCTAACCCATATTTCCTGTACCATTTATGAATTATTTCACCTGAGCTGTGTCTGAAAATGGTCAGTTGATCAGTGCGCTACCCTGGTAAACAAACGTAAATAAGAATAAAACCTATCACTGAATGAGAATAACACCAACAGCACAAAGAAGAAGAAAGAAGCATACAAGAGAGTCTATGTGGAGCAAAGAAATAAATAAAAATAATAGTGTCTATGTTTCTAAAGATATATAGAGAACATTGAGAGGATTCCACTTTTGTCTTGAAAATCAGACAGAATTTCTTGTCTGATGTATATAGTCTTCCTGTTCCTGCAGTAGCTTATCATTGTATTAATTATTAAAAATGGTTCCCTACTGAAATGCGTTACTTGAAATGTCAAGTGCCTACATATCAAATAAAAAAAAGATTGGAAATGCAGGAGAAGAGCAAATCCCGACCATTGCTCTTCTACTTTAAACTTCTTTTTTGCTGGTGTGGAAAGCTCCTTTGCAACCCCTGATGTAGGGGTCAAGTCCTTCTTACCCCACTAACTTATGTATACTAGCTCCAAGATCTCCATACTTCAGAGAAAACGAAATATTCCAAGAAATGTCCATATTGGACTTAGTATATGTAAGTCCATTTTTTTGACCATTCACTATCCATTTTTTGGGACTTGCCCTAGTAGGTCCTGACATTTCAAATGGTAAACATTAAAAAACATATTACAGATTTTGTGCATGCTTTGCGTTGTATATATTGTTCTGCCTCTTTTTCTGGGTCATGACTGAAAAAGTGATGTGCCAATAAGTAAAACTTGGACACAGCTATCTGCCTTTTTGCTTTCTGTTTGCCCTGACACCCTGGAGGATTTGTTTGAGTATTACTTGGGATGCTTTCCAACAGTGATCTACTGCAATGCACCCTCCGCTTAGAAGATATAGAAGGTATTTATTAGTTGTTATAGGAGAGGAGCCCACTGCAGTAGATGGTTATACACTATCATTGTTCTTTTTTGTAGATTGTTCCTCTCTTTGGCCTTGTGGATGGCTCTTCCTGAAATCGGAAAATATATATCTTATTCTGTTTTTATGTCCTGTAGGTGTGTTTGCTTAGCTATATGGGTAAAACCAGAGAAAGTCAGGACTGAGCCTACCCTACCTTGAAGGATATGGTGTTAAAATGTTCAGCCATGAATGCTGGAAATCAAGAGCTTCCTCAAGAGTGCAGGAATTTTACTGAGATTGTCATTGCAGTCACAATCACTGCTCAGTCCTAAAACAATTCAGCTGGCTTGAACTTCGCCATCTTCTCTTCTACAGCCAGCTTATACTAACCCATAAAATATGTTATCACCCCGAGAAAACCCCAGCATTACAAAACCTAATACATCCTTACTCCAGTAATAGGGTCCTACACTCCAATAACAAACCTCTCCAAGTCACTAAAGCCAACAACTTTGGTGGAGCTTTTCCTCTCTTTTAATTTTATAGCTAAAAATTGAACATTCTGCACACTAATACAGCTGCCACTACATCCTTAACCCAGTTTTAAAAATCTCTAAAAACACAACTACAAGGTAAGTGGATTTATAACTGTGACTCCCCAGGCTAGTCTACCTCCATATTGCCCTTGCTTACGCAGGGTAACTCCCCCTACCTTACTGTCAGGCAGTAAACCTCTTTTCAACTTGCAAGTCTCTTTCATACCTTCTTCTTTTCAAAAATTAATCCTTATTCTAAGTATAAACTTTATATTTTATTTTACTAAAATACAATTTCTTACTAGATGTTCTTTAGCTGTATTGCTTAGGGTATTTCATCCTTCTGCCTGTGTAGTGTATCTTATTTAATCTTAATCATATATGTTGTCACTTTAAAGTATTATCATAATTGGATTTGATGTAAAATGTAAAGTGTCATGTTTCTGTACCTGTGAAATTGTACTTTATTAATCTTTGTTATATGTGGAACATTTCTCCCTTGGCCTCTGCTGAAAAAGGACTTGTGTCCAATCGGACTTTCCCCGTAACCAAATGTAAAGTAAGATAAAATAAATAAAATAAATTGCTAAATAAAAAATCCCAACAATAATCGACTGTAGATGACCACACTTATCTGTTATGTTAAATATATATATATTGCATGTTAAGTGTCAGGGTTTCATTCATGTACATCTGCTGTATGTATGGGGTTTGCATGTTTTTCCTGTGTCTGAGTAGGTTTTCTCTGGGCACTGTACTTTCCTCCCTTCTCTAGACACATACCAGTTGGTTGGCCAAAATATGTACGTGTAAATTTATGTAGCATTTTATTGCACCTGTGGGCCAGTTATTGCCCGAAAGGGGGCCAAGAAATCCAAGTTTATTTACCAAGTTAAATTAAAATAAAAATATTTTCATCTCCATACTTAACATTGTTACTTTGTATTTTAAAAAAGTGCTCAAGACATTGCCAAACTTCAGACTCTTCTTTAAAGCCCTGAGGTGAACAGACTTCAAATTTCATTTAGCATTTCAGATGTCCACTTGTAAGATGTGCTCCTATTCACATGTTGCAGTATTCATAACAGTAGGGAGGTTGCTGCCTGCAGTGCTGACATCCGGCCATTATACCAAAGTCTTGCTTCAGGAGGGTATGCGTGATGTCCTGCGCATGGGCCATAAACCGACGTAGGGTATAAAAGTGTTGTCTGCACATACCCTCTTCAGAATTTTTGTGCCGCAGTGAACGTCGGACTCCAGTTTGCCAGTTCGGAAAGCAGATCGCTAACTCAGACGACCACTACAGATAAGTACCCTGTGATGTTTTCATTGTTTCCTTTTGTTTTGTTTTTTTTGCAAATACATACATCTCCACTAGAAAGGGGAAGTGTGCTTGTGGGAGACTAATTCCTCACAAGGACTCACATGATAAGTGCGTATTCTGTTTAGGCGAGGCCTAGGACCATACGTCCTGCCCTATTTGCAAATCATTCATTCCAAAAACCCTTTGCAGCTGTCTGGCCACGCGTAAACTTTACTTAGAAAATCAGATGCTCCGACGTCTCGTGTTCGGTATGGAGGGAGGGGCAGGGCCATCTGAAGAGCCACCGAGGAAAGAGGCCAAGAGAACCAGGCCTGATTCCCATGCTGCGCCTCAGGCGTCAAGGAAGATTCTTGAGATTGATGAAAGCCCGGGATCTTTTCGGACCTCTGTTTCCTTACTAGGCCCAGGAACCATGATGGAAGCTGGACTGGCGGAAACCTTGAGTATGTCTGCTGAGGCAATTCAGCCATCAGATCCTGATGGTGGAGGGAAACCACGACTCATTCAGTCGGAGAGTCCTGCTCACGTTTTTCCATCCACCCAGAAGTTGGCTCCCTCTCTTTACTTGCTGTCTACCCCAATGAAGAGAAAACAAAAAGTAAGACGCACAGAAACACAACCTGTCCTAGGTTGGGAAGTTTTCTCTCAAAGCTTGTTTAAGGCATTCCAGGCCCTACAGACTTGACAGCAACCAACTGTTTCTCCTACAGGGCCCCCTTTACTTGTATCAGTGGAAGATCTTTCCTCAGATGAGGATTCTGTGACTTATGAATCTCAAATTGCTTCACCCAAAGAATTTATTACCCCAGAGGAAGAGGATCCCATTACCCCAGAGTCCCCTGGGGAAGAATTCACCTTTGGTGATACCATCCCCCTTATAAGGGAGCATTTTAAATGGCAGGCCTCAGAGGTCTCAGTCAGTAAGAAAAGATATTTTGACTTTCTGTAAATGGAACAGCCATCCCCTTCAGCTGTGCCCCCTTTGTTTCCTGCCTTCCAGGATGCATTCTTAGCTGCCTCTCAGACACCAGATTCGCAACCACCAGCATCAAAACATCCTGACCGTTTTTATAAGGTCCCACAGGACTTCCCATTTTTTTTTTTTTAGAAACCCACCAGCAGACCCTGCTGTTATTGAAGTCTCTGCAGACAAGACATTTAGGCAAGTACCTTCTGCCCTCTATCCTACTGATAGACAGTAAATTTATGGACAGACTAGGAAAAAGGTGTATACCTCCTCTACTCTTGCTAGAAGAGCCTTGAACTACCAAACCCACATGGCTAGGTATGTCCTGGACACAATTGCTAAGGCTTCCACCCTATTCTCAGAGGCCCCTGATTCCAATATAAAAACTCAGCTTAACAACCTATTCTCCACAGCATCCCAAGTAACTAGGCACTCCATCAAGTGCAGTTATGATGCTGTGGAAGCATCATCCAAATCTGCTACATCTGGCTCAGTACTAAGGCGATGCTCCTGATTGAGACTTCAGCCACTGCCCTTAGATGTACAAACAAAACTGCTTGATGCCCCCCTGGACAATAAAGCCCTATTTGGCCAGGCCTCAGCTGAACTTCTTAAATCCCTTCAAGAGTTCAAGAGAATGGAAAAGAACTACAAAACTTAAAATGCTTGCTGGTATCTCCCATACCCAGATAGCACAGAAACTATCCTCAGAAAACTTACTTTGTCAGGAGGCAATCCTCCAACACAGCTTATCAGACAAAGGGACGCAGGCAACAGTGGAAAATCTCCGTCCCCAAGTTTCCCTCCACCCCTTCCACTACTCCCTTTCGGAGCTAGTCTGATCAAACCAGGCAACCTCTGCTGTGACTTACCATTACTAAATCAAAACACCCCACTGTCCCTTTGCCTCACCCTCTCCTACCCTCCTGACGGAAGATTACAACAGAAAGATGGGTACTTTCCATCATTCAGAGGGGTTACTTTATGACTTGTTGGATGCTACCCTCCTTCCAGGGAATTCCTCAACCTCCAGCAAACCAAGTCCACCTCTTCCCCACTATCATTCAACAACTACTAGCCATAGAACAAATAACACCCACCCAAAGAAACAAATGATTTTACTCAGGAATGTTTTTGGTACCAAGGAAAGACGGTCCATGGAGACCATTTCTGTCTCTTTCTTTCCTAAACCTGTTTCTCAAGGTACCCAGCTTCAAAATATTCACCTTACCTTTGCTTCTTCCACTCATTCCCACTCAGGCCTACATGGTGGCCCTGGATTTGAAGGATGCCTACCTCCGCATACCCATTCACCCAGATTACAGGAGAATTTCTCCGCTTTCAATAGGTTCCTGGCATTTTCAATTCTCTGTCTTGCCCTTTGGGCTCTCCACAGCCCCTCGAGTGCTCACAAAGTGTCTAGCATCCTTTATTGCTCACTGCAGAAAACAGGGTATACAGATATACCCATACCTAGATGACCTTATTGTACTTCCATCAAAACCGCCAAGTCCTCCAAGAGCACCTAAGGCTCAACACCCTAACACAATTGGGGTTCACTATAAACAAGGAAAAGTCTCATCTGCAAGACACACAAGAATTAGTTTTCTTGGGATGCAGAATCAGAACAGGCCTAATGAATGCCTTTATCCTAGAACAAAGAATCCTGCATCTGGGCATTTACCTCAACAGACTTATCAACCTTACTTCATTGCTAGCACGGGAATTCCTAAGAATGCTCGGACACATGGCATCCCTAATACCCATGTTGCCCCTAGCAAGACTCCACATGAGAAAAATCCAGTGGATCTTGAAGAGCTTATGGAGTAACACTCACATCCCCTGGACACTCCTTTCCCACTACTCCAGTGTCTAAAGACAGAACTCCAGTGGTGGATCTCTGCCATCCATCACAACCAGGGTGTCCCACTACAAGTACATGCCCACCTGCTAGAACTCACCACAGACACATCAGACCTGGGCTAGGGTGCAGTACTGTAGCACAACCAGAAACAGATCACTGTATAGAGAAAATGGTACACACTAAGAATAAAGGACCACATCAGTATCAAAAATGAGGGCACTCATTTAGCCCTACAGACTTTCAAAACTGCCCTACTCCCAGGAACTTTCAGGGTGATCACAGGCAATATGACTGTCATATGGTACATAAACAAACAGGGGGGACAAGATCCTACCCCCTTTGTAGATTAGACAGCCAAATCTGGACTCAAGCAATGACTCTAAACATCCATCTAGCAGCAGTGTACATTCCCTTGACAGAGAATGTCATGGCAGACTCCCTAAGCAGAACTTCAGCTCCCTCTCATGAATGGATAATTCACAGAGAGGTATTCCTAGATCTCGTTCACAGGTGGGATATTCCACAACTCGATCTGTTTGCCTCCTCCCAGAACAAACAGTTGCCTATATTTTGCACAAGGGCCCCACATCCACAAGCCTGGAAGGTGGACACCTTCTCCTTTCACTGGGGGGAATTTTTCTCTATGCTTTCCACCCTTCACTTTGATTCAGAAAGTTGTCCTCAAAATAAAAAGGACAAACCAAAAATCCCATTGGTGACCCCCTACTGGCCAAGACGGCACTGGTTTCCCCTTCTATACTACTAGCCAAGGGCAATCACCACAGGTTTACCCCACTGAATAGACTTACTGACACAGAACAGGGGTCCCTATTACACCCTCAAGTGAACAACTTGAAACTGACCTTATGGGTGGTATGGTTCCAATCTTCTTCAGACACCTGTACACAGAGGATGTACTCAATGTCCTGCAGAAGACCAGGAAACCTAGCACCAGGAGAAATTATACCTCTAAATGGAAAAGATTCTCCAGGTGGTGTCTGAGGAAAAAACAGGACCCTATCACTATTCCTGTCCTTTGGTCCTCTCCTATTTGTGTGAGGTCCTTCACGCAGGACTAACTTACTCATCAGTTAAAGTCCATTTATCTGCCATCTCTGCTGGTCTGCCCATGTTACCACCGCTGGCTTCCAGATTAGAGGTCAAGCTGTTCCTCAAAGGGGTTCTTCTTAACAGACCCCCCCAGAAGGCCTAGCCCTCCTCCTTGGGACCTGAATTTTGTCCTGGAAAAACTCACCCTGCCACCTTTTGAACCAGCACATTCAGTAACCCTAAAACTGTGCACCCTTAAAACAGTACTACTAGTGGCCCTGACCTCTGCCAGGAGGGTATCAGAGATAAAAGCCCTTATGGCCATCCCTCCTTACCTCATTTTCCACAAGGATAGAGTTGCCCTCAGGACTAATCCTTCTTTCATGCCTAAGGTGGTTAATGAACTGTCATTAAACCAAACCATTAACCTGCCTGTTTTCTACCTTAATCCCCAAAATGCCTCAGAGAGTACCCTGCATTCTCTAGATGTACACAGACAACTGAGGTATTATTTAAACAAAACCAAAGTTATTAGAAAATTTGATCAGCTTTTCATCTCCTTCCATCCTAGAGCTCTAGGGAAGGCAGTCACCAAACAAACTATTTCCTCATGGATCTCTAAATCCATTGGAATATATTATTCTGCCCATGGTAAAATCTTACAGGGCCAGGTCAAATCACACTGCCAGGGCAGCTGCTTTCTCAGCTGCCTTTTTCAAGGGGGTTGATTATGCCTCAATCCTAGAAGCTGACACACCTTTATCATTGCATACCTTTACCAAACATTACAAACTGGACTTAGCCTCCAGGGCTAGAGCTGGGTACGCCAGGTCTATCCTTTAGGTTCTCATTGTCCAAGGACCCCAATCTTCCTCCCAGAATCATACCTAAAAGCTTTGTCACTCTTCCTACTGTTTTGAATACTGCAACATGTGAATAGAAGGGCATAGAATAGTTGGGTAAGAACTTACCATAACCTTAGATGTCCTTCTCTTCCATGTTGCAGTATTCAGTCCATGCCTACGTGCCCCCTCTGGCCCACCTACCTATTATACCTTTCTGGCCTGTAGGCATATTGGCATCTTTCTTTTTAGCATCTCCACTGATCACAGCCTAACAAGTACCCTTATTCTAGTCTACATGTGAATCTCTAGGGTCTACCAACTTGGACCCTCCTTAAACTTCCAGGAGTACTAGTGTATGTGGCACTCCATTCTGAGGAGGATACGTGCAGACATCACTTTTTATACCCTACATCGGTTTATGGCCCTGGCGCAGGACGTCACATGTAGCCTCCTGAAGTAAGACTTTGGTATACTGGTTGGATGTCGGCACTGCAGGCAGCAACCTCCATACTGTTATGAATACTGCAACATGGAAGAGAAGGACATCTAAGGTTATGGTAAGTTCTTACACAACTATTATTTTTTCTAGCTCTTTGTTTCCATAAGTGCCTCTTCCTACACTTCTGGATTTGTTTTTATTCAGATGTCTTTTTTGTCATGCTTCATAAATGGCATATATCTGTGGTGCAGCACTGTCGCCTATATCTAGTGATGAACTTGAACTTGTCTTATGTTAGATTTGTAGATTGTTGTGCTTACAACATATGTTAGTGTTTTTCATTATTGTATGTTCTTTTCCACAAAATATTTTTGATTTTAGTTTTGTTTGTTATTGTATCATTTTGAATTCTGATAGTGAAATGAACCATTTTGCTTTGGTTCGACACGAAATTAGGCAAGTAAGTTCAACAAGAATGATCAAGTAGTCGTCCAGAATACAGTGATATATCACTTTCTAATAAAACATCTACTATTACCTCTTTGTTGCTTAGTGACTACATTCATACAGTAGTACCAAGTAAAGTGCCCTGTAATCTAAGGGATATGAAACCATGTGCGACTAATTTTTTATTTGCGAGTATTTGTGTTGTTCTATTAAGTTTAATGTATCTAACCTTTTAGGTGTTGAAGACATCTTGGTTAAGAAAAAAGCAGATGCCAAAAGGAGAAAAGTAATTGCAGAATCCACCCATTGTGGTGCTAAGGTAAGGATCTTGGACTGGAGTCTGCTGTTTAATGGATGAAAAAGTAGCTCATGTGTTGGCAGTTGGCACACTACATCCTTCTATTATTTTAACCTTCCTTCCTTAGCAGCATTTGATTTTATAAAGCAGTTTTATAGTTTCAGTAGCATGAGTGCCTTCTTTCTTTCTAGAACTGTACATTTTTTTCAGTTACTCTCCAAGTCCTCTGTTCTGTCATTCCATTAGTTGGAATTCATGCCCCCTTAGTAAGTCTGAAGAGCTAGTTGCATCTGCTTAGTTTATCTACTTTTGCTGTTATGCTGTCTACTTATTTATCTGAACCTTTGGTGTAGTAGCTGAACACAAGACCACAGTGTCAGCATTCCATGATTGACTTGATAAATCGGTGTCCAGAGGGTAAACTTGGTTGGAATGGTCCAGCATCTCTTTTGGGAGGCAGGTATGGGTCTTCTAACTGCAGAAAGAGCAATTGGGAGAAAATAGAGTAGCACAGTGTTCATAACCAAAATGGGCTGTGAATGCTCACAATGTGTTTAAATTAGATTTGGAGCATGCAATTCATACTGTTATGCAGCCTAACCCCCAAGCTTTATCAATGCAAAACTCTTGCCCTCATTGGTAATGTCTGCCCTGTCTTTGACTCTCTCAGTCCTGTAATCTTCATCACTAAGCTCTCTGAAAAAATAATGTCCTCTCGAAAGAAGGGGGTCCTCATATCCATGTGGTGATGTGGTATACTGTTGATGGGTACCAAGAGGGGAGCTAGTGGCTGGGCAGACGTGATGGTCTGTGTTCTTCCCTGTATTGGAGCTGTTTTCTCATGAATTTTGACTTGTATTCACCAGTGAAGTGAGTCTGATTTGTCCTTAAATGAGGTAATGAAAAGATAGTCATCTCTCATCATTTTTGCATCTCTTTCTTTTTATGTCAATAGATTAAAAATTTTTGTCAAAATTTATTCCATACCAAGCAGCCTTTTCTTTGGTTGTAATATGTACTTTCTGCAACTAAATTCCTTCAGTTTAATTGATTCCTTCAATACTATGCAAATAATTGCTGTCAACATTCTCTGAATGCGCTTCTGAATTTATTCTGCTGTAGTGTGCCACACGGTGTAAGGCTGCAACTGATCTTGCTAGACCAGTGCTCTACCATGGTAAACAAAATCAATAAATAAATGTGCATAGACTCAAAACACCAAATAACTTTCTTTGTTTTCAGCTCCTATAAAAAAACAAAAGCTTGAGAAAGCTAAATCCACGGACTCCTGAGACGCCGATAATTCACCCACATAAAGCGGACCACTGGTAGTTGGGCTATACAAAAACTGTATAAATGCACACCAACCACCCAGTTGAATAAAAATCTTCTGTTTAATGATACAAGTTAAGCGCTTTCACCCGCACAAATGCGGGCTTCATCAGAACATCTCAACACTGAAGCTGTTACATTTTAAATACTGCATTTGGCGCCAATACACAATGTATTTAAAGTGACAGGTGCGTCAAACAATTCCATACATAAAATGGATCATTCAAACATCAATTCAACTACATATGTACGATTCAACATACAAATCGAACATCCTCGGTACTCATCAAAAAATGTAAACGTGTAGAAAATATATAAATATATATAAAAATGTATAAATATGTATACAAACATTTAATGCTAATAGAAATTCCAGTAATTTCCTCATCCATGTGATTACTAACTTGTAAATTCAATCATCATTCGGATTCAACTCATAAACAATTAAAAAATAAAAATAATAACTATACGCCCCTTATAGTGTTCAACAAACGTTTTGCTGTATGAAACGACGACTGTATTAAACAACGATAATCTTCCTGTATCAATATACAGAGAATTTGCAACAGCATCTGTCCGTTGGGCTCGCCATACCTATAGTTGGCAAAACCCTGTTAATATTCAAAAATGGATGATGCTGTACCTATTTAACATATAGTAATGGTTTGATGGTTGTAAAATCTAAAATCATTAAGCCCTGGTGGTGTCGAGGCATTTGTGAACAGCTGCCACCATAATTCTATATGTGCCAAAGTGGCCTTAATATTACCCCCTCTGGGGTCAGTAACTATATTTTCCAAAATGGCAAATTTGAAATAATGCCTTTCCCCACACTTTTCTAAATGCCTATATAGGGCATTATTTGCATCCTTTCTCCTTCACAACACACAGAGATGATAGAAGAAGTGGATTTCATCACCGAATTGTTTAAAGAAAGAGGTTATCATTTGAATATGATGAAGGATGTGAGGAATTATGTCTTGAAGGAATGGGGACTCAAATACATCCTGCTGCTAGGTCTTAATGGTAAAGACAGGATTAACAACACAATGGAACGGGATGATGTTCATCGTGCATACAGCTGCAGTCATAACAGATGGGTTATCCTGCCATCAGGCGGGTCCTCGGTCGGCCGAATTCTAAAGTCTAGGTCCGGCGTCGGTTGTCATCGCTTCTTCCCTGACGTCAGCGCGGCAGGGGTATAAAAGAGGCAGCCGATGCCATTTTCTTCAGTCTTTCTTGCTGCGCGGAGCCCGAAGCAGAAGCAGTTCGCAAGTGCCGGTCGGCCAGCTCCTGAGATTTACTAAAGTATTTCAGCCGAAGTCTTCTTGAAAGCTAAGTACCCCGTTGGGGAAACTTTTCTTGCCTCAGACCGATGTCAGACAAAGTTAATAATTGCATTTCATGTGGGAAGCAAATACCGCATAAGGATTTCCACTCTTACTGTATACCTTGCTTAGGCCCAGACCACGATGTCTCGGCCTGTCGTTTTTGTGCTAGATTCAATAAGCGCACTATTAAGCGTCGTGAGTTAAGCCCTTCACTTTTTTGGCAAAAAATTTAATTATATTATGTCGTCGGATACTTCGACTCCAGTTTTGAGCAAAAACCGCAAAGATAAGGACCGACATACGAGGTCCGCACCACCTACTGAAACCACGCTAAGGCCGACTACCGGTTCTCCGGTACTCAGCGAGCGCCTCGCAGCCCCTGAGTACCGATGACAATGCATTACCGGTGTCTTCAGTACCGAGTCGCAGGCTCCTCGGCCCCATTCCTACTACAGATCCCGGCGCCACACCTGGCGGGGAAACTCAGAATTTAGACAGGCCTGCCATTTCTCAAGGGGTCTTCAGGCCTTCCTCCTTCTCTATTAAAGCCTTCACTAAATCTAAAGCAGCCATGAAAACCAAAAAACAGGTTCCTCAGACTCCCTCTCAAGGCACCATGCCTAAAAAACAGATGCTTAAAATGGCTGAGGATTTGATTACTCTTATCAGGGGTTCTCAACCCCCCCCCCTCTGACAAAAGGCCTAGATTAGAGGAAGACTACCCTTCCTCAGATCAAGCTTCTATTACCTCAGAACTATCTGAGGACCAGGATTATGCCTATTCTCCATTGAAGACTCTGATGCAGAGGAGTCTATTCCCTCGGTCTCCCCCCCCTGAGGACTTCTCTTTTGGGGAAACCCTGCATACATTGAGGGAACACTTTCACTGGGTAGGCCAAGATTACTCAGATTCCAAGAAAAGGCTCAGGGAATTTCTTCTGCTCCCCCAGCATAGGCCTCTGGCTATCCCTCCTGTTTTAGATATATTGGATGATGTGTACACAGAAGCCAGCCTTAATCCAGATTCTTTGCCTCCAGCTCGTGTTAAACCAGACAGGTATTACCGGGTTCCTGATTCTCACCAGTTCCTATATAAAAGCCATACTGCTGACCCAGAAACAATTTCACAGGGTCTCAAGGGAATTAATGCCTCTACTGCCAAAAACCCATTACCTTCAGAGAGAGATTCCAGAGCTTTAGAAAGGTGGAGGGAAAAGGTGTACACCTCGGCCACTTTAACCATGAGGGCATTAAACTGTCAGTTCCATATGTTAAAGTATCAACAGTTTTTGATATCTCAGCTGAAAAGCAAGATGACGCAACCAGAACAACCAGATTTAAAAGAGTTACAGGATTTGTTGCATGGTGCAGAGCAAGTGGGTAAACATACCTTGCAGTGTGGTTTTGATGCTTTATAGGCCTCATGTAGAGCTGCTGTTACGGGGTCTGTTATACGTAGGCAAGCTTGGCTCAAAGAGCAAACCTTACCAGATCATGTCAAAGCTAAATTATTAGATGCACCCCTTCAAAAAGATGTATTGTTTGGTGTTAAAGCTGAGGAGGTGCTAAAGAAAATGGAGAAAAAAGCGAAATCAATGCAAACAGTGAAAGATTTCCTGCAGGTACAGCCTCCACGTTTCAGCAGAAACTGGCCTTCAAAAAATTGGTCCTTTCCAGCCACGGACAGACCTCAAAGGGGCAGATACAGGCACCCAAGGGGTAGAGGGCAACCGCAAGGACCTTTCAGAACCAGACAGTGGCAAGCACCAACCCCAAGAGGTGGAGAAGATAGATCACAGTCTTTTAGAAAACAGACACAATGACTTCCCCCTACACCTGCCAAGCAAAGCTTTAATGGCAGCACCTTTGGGTGGAAAACTGACATTATTCTCAAAAAATTGGCATATTGTTACAAAAGACAAATGGATTCTGGACATTATAGACAGAGGCTACAGGTTCCACTTTCACACCCTTCCAAAAATGAGAGGCATGCCAAACCTGCCACAAAATCAAAGGGCAGAGGCACAAAAACAAGTTTCAGCTCTCATGGACATGAAAGCAATTCAAGAGGTACCTGCAAAAGAACAAGGTCAAGGGTTTTATTCCAGACTATTCCTGGTACCAAGGAAAGACAAAGATTGGAGACCTATCTTAGACCTATCCATCCTAAACACATATCTACAGGTGCCAAAATTCAAGATGCTCACATTACAGCAGCTTCTTCCCATGCTGGGCAAGGAGTCTTGGCTGGTAACATTGGACCTCAAGGAGGCATACCTGCATGTCCCTGTCAGACAAGATTGCAGAAGATACCTCAGATTTCTTGCAGGTTCAACCCATTACCAATTCTCTGCATTGCCCTTTGGCTTATCTACTGCGCCCAGAGTGTTTACGAAATGCCTGGCATCAGTAATCGCCTTCTGCAGACTACAAGGGATACAAATCTACCCATATCTGGACGACTGCCTGATCCAAGCGGACAGCAAGGACATACTACTGCAGCACCTGGCATTTGTAATAAAACTGTTGAACTTCGTGGGATACACAGTCAACAAAAAGAAATCAAAACTAAATACCCTCTCAACAAATAATTTTCCTGGGTTCCAGCTTGGATACAATCACCCAGATGGCCTACCTCATGCCAGACAAGCAAGGGCAACTGTCTCAATACTTCAGAAAAATGGCAACTTACACCAGGCTAACTGCAAGGAAAATCCTGCAGGCTCTGGGATTCCATGGCATCTTGCATCCTACTAATCTCATGTGCAAAGCTGCATATGAGGAAACTTCAATGGTACCTGAAAAACTTATGGCCTCAACACAGCCACAGCTTGGAAGCAATTATCCCACTCATTCCTTGCCTTCAAAAGGAATTTTTGTGGTGGACTCAAGCTTGCCAAAGAAACACAGGTCTTCCATTCTGTGTACCTCAAGCAACTCAAATCATCACAACAGACGCCTGGGGAACACACATGACAAATCAGTGCATTCAGGGAAAATGGACCCGAAAAGAGAAGCACCTTCACATCAACCAAAAGGAAATGCTAGCCGTGCAAAAGGCTATTATGACCTTCAAAGACCTACTGCATCCAGGCCAGCTATTGATAAGGACAGACAACACCACAGTGATGTGGTACATAAACAAACAGGGGGGAACTCATTCATACCCCCTGTGCAGGCAAACCATGACCCTGTGGAACGCAGCACTGGAATTGCAAATTCAACTACAGGCACAATTCCCGCCAGGGAAGGAAAACACTGGCAGACATCCTAAGCAGAAATATGACAGATCCACACGAATGGAAGTTGCATCCTCAAGTTTTCACAAAGATAACTCGGGCATGGGGACAGCCAGACATAGATCTCTTTGCTACCCACAGAAATTGCCAGTTGAAAAAATTTTGTTCAAGGACCTATCATCCACAGGCCTGGAAAGTGGATGCACTTTCCTTCAATTGGGCAACATTGACAGTCTATGCCTTCCCGCCTCTTCCTCTGCTGCCCAAAGTTCTATTAAAAGCCAGAGCAGAGAGGCCGAAAATTATTCTCATCGCTCCAGACTGGCCAAGACAACACTGGTATCCGCTCCTGAAGAGCCTGACACATTCCCCACCATGGATCCTACCTCTAGTCCCTCTTCTGTTGTCCCAGCACAACTACAAAACCCTTCACAGCCATCTCAAAACTCTAAATCTAGCTGCATGGATAATTCCTTGATTTCCCAACAGTTTCTCCTCTCCAAGGAGGTGCAGAATGTCATCTTGGAGGCCAGAAGACCTTCTACTAGAAAGGCCTACTCCGCCAAATGGAAACGATTTTGTGCCTGGAATCAAGAAAAGGGGCAGAATCCTTCGGTAATCAAATTTTACAGTACCTAGCTGAGATGTTAAAGAATGGACTTTCCTTCTCCTCCATCAAGATCCACGCTTCAGCCATTTCTGCACAATACAACACAGATCCTCCTTTATTCTCTCACCCTCTCTTAAGGCAGTTCCTCAGAAGGGCAAAGAATATAAAACCCCCAAGGAAACCACCAGTCCCTGCTTGGGACCTCAACTACGTATTGGAAAAGCTGACCCTTCCTCCCTTCGAGCCAGCTTCTTCAACAGAGTTACAGTACTTGTCATGGAAAACAGCCTTTCTTCTGGCTATCACCTCAGCACACAGGGTTTCGAGCTACAGGCCCTCATGGCTGTGCAACCATTCATCATTTTCCATCAGGACAGTCTCTCCTTACGAACCAATCCTACCTTTATGCCAAAGGTAGTATCCAGTGTAGCTTTGAATCAGACTATCCACTTACCTACCTTTTATCCTAATCCACAAAACAAAGGGGAAAGACTACTACATTCCTTGGACATTCACAGACAACTTTGTTACTACTTGGACAGAACAAAGCCATTCAGGAAATCTGAGCAACTCTTTGTGTCCTATGCTGTAGGTGCTCAAGGAAAGGCTATTTCCAAACAGACAATTTCAAAAATGGATAGCCCACTGCATACGCTTTTGTTACTCATTTCATGGAAAAACTGTGCCTGCATGCATCAGATCCCACTCCACCAGAGCCACAGCTACCTCTGCAGCCTTCCTCAGGGGGGGTCCCTACCAAGGACATTTTGGAAGCAGCCACCTGGAGTTCAGTGCACACTTCCTCCAAGCACTATCACCTCCCACTATACTCAAAATCTAGAGCGGGCTTTGCCACAGCAGTCCTGCAGGGCATCCTAGCCCCTCCTAGTTCCACTTAGTGCCTACCACCATTATTTAGCTTTGGGATTCTACCCATCTGTTATGACTGCAGCTGTATGCACGATGAACATAGTACAGTTTTGTACCTACCATAAATGTAGATGTTCGAGTGCTCATACAGCTGCAGTCCAGGTTTCCCTCCCTCCATCCCCCCTTAGGACAGGCCTTATGACAAACACTTTTCATATAACCTTTTTGGGGTATTTTTTATGGTGTATTTGCTTGCAACTACTGTTTTTGATTTATCAACATTGCATCTTTGCATAACATTATGTTTGCCTTCCTTCTGGGGACACCTGACATCTGGGGCAAGAAAAACTGAAGAAAATGGCGTTGGCTGCCTCTTTTATACCCCTGCCGCGCTGACGTCAGGGAAAAAGTGATGACAACCGACGCCGGACCTAGACTTTGGAATTCGGCCGACCGAGGACCCGCCTGACGGCAGGATAACCCATCTGTTATGACTGCAGCTGTATGAGCACTCGAACATCTACATTTATGGTAGGTACAAAACTGTACTTTTCCAATTACACAGGCACAAACGAGAATTACAACAGAGCTTGAGTATTAGAATATGGTCCATACACAAATAAGATTCAGAATATTTTGACTAGTAATTGGAATGTCATGATGGCTGACCAAGATATAACAAAAATATTGGGTCCCAAACCTTCATTTGTTTATAAAATGGGCTGTCACATTAAGATGTATCTGGAAAGAAGGATAATAGTTAAAGGAGTTGACAGTGATAAAAAGCATACTAAAAAATGTTGTAGTTGTTGTCAGTGTCAGGCAATAAATGAAGAAGGGATTATTTTGAACAATGTTAACAGGAATAAAATAAAGTTCAAACAAGGTAACTGTAATTCCAAATTTATTATTTATCTGGCTAAATGTTGGACATGCCCAGGATATTATATAGGGAAGACAGAAAGAAATTTTAAAAAACGTATTTATGCACATCTATACAGCATCAGGAGAAAGGATGCAAATAATGCCCTATATATGCATATAGAAAAGTGTGGGGAAAGGCATTATTTCAAATTTGCCATTTTGGAAAATATAGTTACTGATCCCAGAGGGGGTAATATTAAGGCCACTTTGGCATATAAAGAATTATGGTGGCAGCTGTTCACGGATGCCTCGACACCACCAGGGCTTAATGATTTTACAACCATCAAACCATTACTATCTATTAAATAGGTACAGCATCATCCATTTTTGAATATTAACAGGGTTTCGCCAATTATAGGTATGGCGAGCCCAATGGACAGATGCTGTTGCAAATTCTCTGTATATTGATACAGGAAGATTATCTTTGTTTAATACAGTTGTCGTTTCATACAGCAAAAAGTTTGTTGAACACTATAAGGGGCGTATAGTTATTATTTTTATTTTTTATTTTTTTATTCTTTTTATTTTTTTATTATTTATGAGTTGAATCCGAATGATAATTGAATTTGCAAGTTAGTAATCATATGGATGTTGAAATGACTGGAATTTCTATTAGCATTAAATGTTTGTATACATATTTATATTTATACATTTTTATACATATTTATATATTTCCTACTTGTTTACATTTTTTGATGAGTACTGAGGATGTTCGATTTGTATGTTGAATTGAACATATGTAGTTGAGTTGGTTTGAATGATACATTTTATGTATGCAATTGTTTGACACACCTGTCACTTTAAATACATTCAGTATTGGTGCCAAATGCAGTATTTAAACTGCAGCAGTTTCAGTGTTGAGATGTTCTGATGAAGCCCGCATTTGTGCAGGTGAAAGCGCTTAACTTGTGTCATTAAACAGAAGATTTTTATTCAACTGGGTGGTTGGTGTGCATTTATACAGTTTTTGTATAGCCCAACTACCAGTGGTCGGCTTTATGTGGGTGAATTATCGGCATCTCAGGGGTCGGTGGATTTAGCGTTCTCGAGCTTTTGGTTTGTTGTTGTTAGTCAACGGAATGCTCATTTGGTTTTTGGAGCTCCTATAAAAATGTGCATGCCTTCAAAGTTTTAAGCAGGGGCTAGCACTGATCCATATTGACCTTTTTGTGCTTCAGCATAGGAACACTGAACATGGACACAGAAAGCAGCTCATTAACAACTGATAGCCTTATGTGCAAGTAACCAAATCCAAAGTCTGTGTAAAACTTGTTCTTCAGCCGTTATGCTCATGCTGCATCTTTAGTGAATAGCTGCAGTGTGTAGCAGTTGTCCATTAGTGTTTACAAGTGAAAGGATATGATCTATTAAATCCTGTAAATTAGTGGCAGTGTTTCTGGGTAATCACAGCTTTACAGGTGGAAGTGATCAGCATATGAAGCTGCTGACATCAGTTTGTAGAGTTTTTGAAAAATAATGGATATCAGCTGCAATCAGTCAACATTTAATCATTTCTGTTAAAGATGTGGATTATTGTATTAAAACATGTTTGAGTTAATAGTACTACTGTTTCAAATGTATCCTTAATGAGTCCATGGATGAGAGCCACATCTGTGTATAGTACTTGCATAGCATGCCTGCATGAATGTACAACATCGATATTTTTTATACTGTTAGCTGTAGTTTGCTAGCTGATTAAAATAAAAGCACTAACATCCTTTCCATTTCCATTTTGTTTTCTTCTCCTGTGGCTGTGTGCTGAAACTCTACAACTTACTTCGGGTCAGACAAGGAAGGCATCTCACTCATTCACATTATCAGGATGCAACACACGACAGAGACATGAAAGCATACATGCCTGTGTGGCTACAGAGTTGTTTATTTTTATTTTTATATTTATTATTTCACTGTTTTTCATGTTTTCCCTGTTTCACTGCTTGTTTTTAAACAAAAATAATGTGACTAGCAGTCACAACCCCCAAGGAAGAAGTCACATCAGCAAAATGTTGATCTTGGTAGGTGTTCCTGTTCATAGGTTCATAGGTTCATACTAGGCTATCTGCCCTGGGGCAATTATAAGCCTAGCCCGATTCTGTATGGCTTACGCCATCCCTTGATTTGAGTATACTGTGCCCTTTTTAAGGTTTAGTTTACTGTGCCTCTGTCTAATAGTGACACGGGAGTAATCCCTGGGACAAACCTACGATCCCCCATCCACCTATCGAGATTCTTCTTGAAGAGATTCAGTGAGGTGCTCTGCCTCACATGAACTGGAATTCTATTCCAGAGCGAAGGGAGCCTCTGGGTTATGAACCTGTCCCTCCAGCAAGTTCTATTTATTTCTGTGCTGAGGTTCAAGTCCCTCAGCGTGTGGCTCTAAGGGATTTAGATTTACTGAGGTGGAGCATGTCCATTAATTCTGGATTTGACATAGCTTTGTATGTCAGGCATAGATCGCCTCGAAGTAGGCGGTATGCATCTGAGTAGAGCTGGAGTTTTTTTAACCGAGCAGCATATGGCATCTGTTTGAGACCCTTGATCCTCTTGGTGAGATACTTTTGGGGTCTCTAATTGCTGCAGGTGTCGGGTAAGGTACATCCCAAAAGGGGCATTGTATTCTATGATGGGCCTGATGAGGGATGAATAAAGGGGCATGATTACCTCTCTTGATCTAGATGTGAAACCCTTCGTGATGAGGTGGGCTATGTAGAAGGTCTTTCTAACCACTTTGGCAATGTGGTTTTCAAAGGAGAGATTGCTATCAACTTGGGTCCCCAGGTCCCTAATAACTTTCTCTGTACTTAATGGGTTTCCGCCTATGTGGTAATTTGTGTGCACATTGTTTTTGCCAAAGGGTATGACTATACATGTTTTGGCATTTAGCTTTAAACCATGGCGCTGGCACCAGTTATCTGTCTCTGTGAGACCTTTTTGAAGGATGTTTGTGTCAGCTGGAGAGTCGATTATGGCACCCAGTTTGCAGTCGTCTGCAAACTTGGTGAGCCATAGTCCTTCCACGTTTGCCTGTACCTCGGAAAAGTATATACCGAACAAGAGTGGTCCCAGGACAGAACCCTGTGGGACGCCACTTGTGACCGGTTTCGAGTCTGACATGGCTCCAGCAACTCTCACTCTGTGGGTTCTGTCTTTGAGCCAGTTTGTGACCCATCTTGTGACATAGGGGTTTATATTTAAGCTGGATAGCTTATCTATGATGCCCAAGTGGGGTATTGTGTCAAATGCCTTTGCAAGGTCCAGATAGGCTGTGTGGACTACCTTCCCTTCATCTATGGCTTTGGTGACTGTTTCAAAGAAGTCAGCCAGGTTCAAAAGGCAGGATCTGCCCTTGACAAAGCCGAACTGGGTAGGATCTAGTGTCTGTAGGTCCCCAATGTCTTTGTTTATGAGCTCCATGATGATCCTCTCCATAGCCTTGCAGACTAAGCTAGTCAGGCTTATGGGGCGATAGTTTCTGGGGTCCGTAGAGGCTCCACCTTTGTGGAGTGGGACCACTGTTGCTGTACGCCATTCTGTGGGCACATATCCTGTAGTGAGGCTGAGATTGTATAGCTGTTTTATTTGAGGGATTAGTTCCTCTTGGAGTTCATGTAGGACGCAACCTGGGATGCCATCTGGTCCCATGGAAGCAGTGTTTTTTGCTTTGGAGAGGGCAGCCTTCACCTGAGCATCAGAGATGTTTGGGAGGCAGCCCTCTGCCGGGATAGATACTTGCTCTTTTGGGGGGGTGGAGAAGTTTGCACTGAACCTGTCTGCCAGGATATTGGCGATGTCTGTGGGTTCAATGTATTTTTTGTCTTTTAGAATCAACTCAGAACAAGTCTGGGAGTTGCATCCCAGGTTCCTAACATAACTGAAAAAAGCCTTATGATTGTCTTTGGTGTCCTGTGCAATTTTTCTCTGAAAGCTAGCCTTGGAGGATTTTATGAGGGATCGTAATTTTTTGCTAGTACTGATCAGAGATGCCTTCCCTATTAGGGATTTTGCTCTATCATGTAGTAGCTTCCTCCTTCTGTTGTACAGTTTATTTATGGCAGGGGTCCACCAGACTGGACGCCTGCCTTTGGATGATTGGGTCTTGGTTTTGTTTGGGATAGCATGATCCATGCATTCCTGGAGATGTCCGTAGAATGCGTTTATATAGGATTCTGCAGTTTGGGCCGTAGTTTCCACTGGCCCTGGGGCCTTGAAGGATTCCACTTCGGTTGTGAGAAGTGAGAAGTTCGCTTTTAATAAGTTTTTCACTGTGGTTTTCTGGGCTGGGGGTGGGGTCGGGATGTGGACATCCAGTGAAATTAATTTATGGTCTGATCTTACCAATGAGGGATATACTTCTGGTGTGGAGCATAGAGTCCCCATGTTGATAATGATCAGGTCTAGTATGTTGTCCCCTCTTGTGGGAGTGGTGACTAGTTGTTCCATAGCATTTGAGTTTATAATTTCCAGGAACCTTTGGGCTAAGGTGCTGGGGCTTGAGTAGTGCTCCCAGTCAATGTTTGGGTAGTTGATGTCACCCAGTATAATGGTGTTTGGAGAGATCTTCATGTTCTCCAATGTTTTCAGGAAAGCCGAGTGGGATTCCTGACTTTGAGAGGGTGGTCTGTAGGATGCTATAAACTGAAAAGCAGTCTTGCCCACTGTTAGTTGCACATGGATGGTCTCCGATACTTCGTGCAATGCCACTAACCTGGAGGTGTGGATATCCTTGATAAATATGGAAACTCCCCCTCCTTTTGTGGTTCGGTCTGGGTTTTGGGGCCGAAAAGCATGATATGAGGTACAGCCTGGTAGTGCTGGGTTGCTCTCTGGAGCCTTGAACCAGGTTTCTGTCACTGCACAGTTATCGATGTTCTCCATACTGAGGAGAGCTTCGAGTGCGTGCATCTTGAGGTTAAGACTTCTGGCGTTAAGCAGCATTACCCTTAGATTCTTGTTCCTTGTGCTGTCTATGGGGGTGGGTTTGACTTTTGAGCCTTGCCTAAAAAAGGCACTATGAGGGTGGCAAGAGCCTTTGCCAATATCCAAAAGCCCAGTGGTGACAGGTGCAAGCCGTCCCTAGCGAAGCAACGTGGCTTGTTGAGCATGTCATCCCAGGCTGACAGACACTGGATCCCCTTTGAATGACACCAAAATTTTAGCCAATTGTTAAAATTGATCATTTTGTCTTTGTACTGTGGCATCATTCTAGGTGAGGGTAAGATGCTGCTCAAGGTCAGGGTCATACCAGCCTGGGCTACATGATCAGAGAGCTCCTCTATGTCTCTTTTCATGTAGTCCAGGGAGGTATCTCAGGTCATTCACACCAGCATGTACAATGACTGAGTCATATTTGTATTTGCTTTGGAGTGACCTGAGTGCTTGCGTTATGTGGCGGATCCTAGCACCGACAGGCAGCTCACCGTGACCTTCTCTTTATTCAGCCTGGTGGCGGGGCGTCAGTGTGTCTGACAATAGAGTCACCTATTACAAGAGTATCAGGTGTGTTATTCAGCCTTAAGGGCTGCGGCTGCTTGGCACACTGACTTTGTGGGCTATGTGTTGTGCGTGTTTTGTTTTGAGGTAGCGTTTGCTTGGATGTCTGCTTTGGAGGTCTCTGTTGCTTAGGTAGATTTTATTTAGAGCCTCCAGTATGTTTTGTGTATTTATGTGTTTGGTTCGCTGATGTGGTGGGACTATGTGATACTGGAATTGGGTTGTGTGAGGTTACCTTCTCCTCCTGACTGGTTACACCAGTTTTGAGATGAGAGAGCTCAGCCTCCAGTTTGGCTAAATAGTTGCATCTCTCACATATATTTGAACCTGTTTAGAGGAGGAGAGGGTTGTCCGTGTACATGAGACAGTTGTAACATTGCCTCAAAATTCCCAGATTCATCAGCTGGACTGGAGAGGAAACCATTGACTGACCTTTGGACATGCTAGAGTAATGTAGGGAAACTGAATTTAAGACGGACCAATAGAGGACAGGGTAATCATAGAGAGTATAAGAGTAAGTAGTGCTTATGGTTTAATAGTGCTAACTTGTAGGATTACTTAATTGGACCAGTGAAGGGCCTTAGAATGAGAATACGGTGTTTAAATTGAGAGATAGAGCAGTTCTAAGGGAAAAAGTGAAGAGCAGAATTTGTGGAGCCAGGAATAGTTTAAACCCAATTAGGCGGTGCTGCCCACTGTTGCACTGTGCACAAAAATGCGCAAAACTGCGCAAGAGAGGGTTTTAAGAGAGGAAGATGAAGGAGTTAGGAATTGACCCAAAATGGCCAATAAAACTACAGTTTCAAGTCAGTAACCACTCCCACAGGGGCAGGCAGGCTGCTCAATGTTTTTCACTGCCACTGATCAACAGAGACTTCCCTTTAGCCCAAGCAAAAAATGGCCTCCAAGAAACTTACAAACAGTTCAAGAACAGCAAGCCTGTAACTGAACTTTTTTAAATCTCAGAAAAGTGGGAAAAAAACAAGATTTGTTTTTTGTTTTTTTCAGAGATAGCAGTGGTTCACAAGTATCAACAAGTTATAACAGTGCAGTAAATGACCCCACACAAGAGTGCTAGGCCAAAGACAGATAAAATGCAAGTTTTGAGAAAAAAACGATTTTAAAAATAAGTGCAAACAGGAAATTCAGTAAACAGCTCTAGGTTGTGCTCTAAATACAGTTACTAATGCAGAAATCAAGTTTAACAAGCCAGAAAATGCTCAAAATAGGCGGCTATGCAGAACAACTTAGCAAATAAACAGAGGAAAAATACTTAAAATCTCAAAAGTGGCTCCTTTCTTCTCTCAGCATTTTCTCCTCTTGGTGGGTGCTTCACCAACAGCCAACAAGCCTGAAAAGACGCCAAAACCACGAGGCAACCAGGTTTTAAGAGAGGAAGATGAAGGAGTTAGGAATTGACCCAAAATGGCCAATAAAACTACAGTTTCAAGTCAGTAACCACTCCCACAGGGGCAGGCAGGCTGCTCAATGTTTTTCACTGCCACTGATCAACAGAGAGACTTCCCTTTAGCCCAAGCAAAAATGGCCTCCAAGAAACTTACAAACAGTTCAAGAACAGCAAGCCTGTAACTGAACTTTTTTAAATCTCAGAAAAGTGGGGAAAAAAGCACGATTTTTTTGTTTTTTTGTTTTTTTCAGAGATAGCAGAGGTTCACAAGTATCAACAAGTTATAACAGTGCAGTAAATGACCCCACACAAGAGTGCTAGGCCAAAGACAGATAAAATGCAAGTTTTGAGAAAAAAAACTATTTTAAAAATAAGTGCAAACAGGAAATTCAGTAAACAGCTCTAGGTTGTGCTCTAAATACACATTTACTAATGCAGAAATCAAGTTTAATAAGCCAGAAAATGCTCAAAATAGGCGGCTATGCAGAAAAACTTAGCAAATAAACAGAGGAAAAATACTTAAAATCTCAAAAGTGGCTCCTTTCTTCTCTCATTGTTTTCTCCTCTTGGTGGGTGCTTCACCAACAGCCAACAAACCTGAAAAGATGCCAAAACCACGAGGCAACTAGGTTTTAAGAGAGGAAGATGAAGGAGTTAGGAATTGACCCAAAATGGCCAATAAAACTACAGTTTCAAGTCAGTAACCACTCCCACAGGGGCAGGCAGGCTGCTCAATGTTTACACTTGATCTTTCTAACTCTGCATAACCTGTGTCCTGTGGCTTTACTTAAACTGGCATTCTGGGATGCAATAGCATAATGCTCTAGTCCACGTCACCGTAATAAGCACTGTCAGCGGCACAATAGGTTAGCCCACTCCCTTTTTTGCAGAAGGGGGTGGGTTCTCTTCCCACACTAGGTAGTTGGATTGCTAACACAGCAGTGCAACATAAGAGGGTTGCTGTACTCCTGAATGTGTCTTCCTTTGGATGAGATATTAAGCCAAGGTCCCAACTCCTTGAGTTGGTGATAGCTGAGGTGGATGTAAAACATCCCAGGGCACCTGTTGAAGGGAAGAAGAAGAAGTCTTTCCATTTCACTGTTATTCATTACAATATGGATCCTCTGCCAGGATGGGCCTGACATCTGACCAGTATACCAAAGCCTTTAGGTTTCTTTATGGTACGCTGTACATCACATGTATGCTCCTCACGTAGCATAGGGCATAAAGGTGACATCTGAAGTACCACCCTCAGAACTTCTTTTCTGCCAGTCCGAATGCCATCTCTTTAATCGCTGGTCTGAACACCCATTCCATTGCTGGTTCACCAAGCCATTTCAGATAAGTACCCCATTGGGTTTGTTTGATCTTAAATTTTTTTTTTTTTTGTATTTTTGCTTGTGGGGTTTCATGTCATCCAAGAAGGGTAAATGCCAGTGTGGGAGACATATTGCCCATAAAGACTGTCACGAGCTGTGCTTATTTTGTCTCGGTGCTTCCCACAACCATACATCCTGTTAAATTTATCGGGCCCTTTTTCCTAAGAGACTCTGTAGTCTGCTTTCTTCCTTGGCCATGTATTTGTAGAACTAACATCTTAAGCTTTTAGCTAAAGACACAATGTTAATGAGCTTCCTGCTGTGAGGGACAGCTGTCCATGAAGAAGGGCAAGAAGTCCAGGTCTGATTATTCTGCTGTATAGTCTCTGCCCAACGTTGCTGCTGAGGCTAGTAAAAGCCCAGAGAATTGCCCAGCTCTGCCGTTGGATTCTTCTGCCTTGACCGTTTCCGACGCCAGCATGGATACACACTTATGCATGTCCTTGGAGGCCTGGCAGACATCCACTTTGGACATTCGGGGGAACTGTGGCTGACTATTTCTGAGGGATTTAAGGGGTGTTCCTTAGATTCTGGTCCGGGAGAAAGTTCTGACTGCTATTACTGAATGCCGTCCAGGGTTGGAGCTTTCTAAGTTTTATAAGGCAGACGTCCCCTTTAAGACAAAGCAAAAGATTAAGCATATTTCTCCAGCTCCTAAGGACCCAAAGAGTGAATGGCAGAACTTCACTCAGGAGTTGTGTAATACTTTTTTTCTCAAACACCTTTATTGAATTATCATTTGTGACATAGGCAAATTTACATTCATGTAAAAATAATCAAACTTTATTAACATAAACATTATACTTCACATATATTGCTATATATCATATAACCTAAACAATATTACATAAATTATTCAATTCCTGCTTTTTTTTAAACAAGAAACATCTTTATTAAACCATCACATACTACAAAGGCAATCATAAATTTAGATTAATGAAAACATACCATACCGATACAATCCTAGTTGTAAGGATTTTACATCTTAGACCATACTGACACACTCCCATTTGCAGACATTATGTATCACATATAATCTACCCAGTTTTTCTCACTCAGACAGTACATAGCTCATTTAAGTCCTGCCGCCTTTTTAACCTCATTCCTCCCTTGTATGTATTGTTCCCGCAATTCCCATTTTTTTCCTATGTAATTTGCTCTTACCCTTTGGGGGGGTTGTTTAATGCTTTGATGGCTTTGAAACCTCCTCACGGACTCCATGTTCCAACTCTCCCTTTGTCCTCCACTCCCCTTAAAAGACCCAGGGAACAGGATTCCTCTGAGGAGGATGCGGCAGATTCAGATGAGGAATCCCTTGCTTATTCATCTCAGATTCGTCTAATTTAGACTATGGGTGTGAGGAAGAAGAATCTACAAGTCCTGACTCTGCTTTTGAGGAAATTTGTTTTGGGGACACAATCTCCAGAAAGATGGTGTTTTTAAATGGGACTGTGCCCGGGTTTCTGAGGTACAAAAGAGGTATTACGAGTTCCCGCAAGTGGGCTCTCCTAGACCTTCTGCTGTTCCTTCTGTTTTGGCTGCTTTGTTGAATGCTTTTTCTTTTGCATCTAAGGCTCCTGATTCCCAGCCCCTGCCCCTGCCCCCAAGAAACCAGATCGGTTTTATAGTGTGCCTGAGGACTATAAATGTCTGTATAGGTGTCGTCCTGACCCTTCTGTGGTGTCTATGGCTTCTGACAAGGCATCTCATTTGC